>NC_136612.1:34342698-34579993 GCF_933228915.1 Telmatherina bonti | reverse complement strand
GTTTGATAAATACGGTAAAATCAGTGAAGAATGTAGAATCTACAGTGATTTAGTGTCAATAATGTGACTAATTTTGCCGATAAATGAAATGATTTTTGCAAGTTTCACTCTGATATTTCTTATTTCAGGTTTCTACCAGATTTTTCAGACCAAGAAATTTAATTTTATTTACTCTCTCTAGTTGTGTATTATCAATTACCAGTTCAACATGTGTGTCTTTGTTATTCCTCCCAAACAACATAATCTTTTTTTTACTTAAGTTTAATGATAATTTATTTCTGTCAAACCATGGTTTTAGTTTTGCCATTTGTCTTGTAATCCTCTCCAAAACCTGCTGCAAATTCTCTCCAGAACAGAAAATGTTTGTGTCATCAGCAAAAAAAAAAAAAAAAAATTTCTATAGTTGTGATACTCAGCATATGTCACTGATGTATATTATAAATAACTTGGGACCCAATACTGACCCCTGTGGCACTCCACATGAGATTTCCATGTATCCTGATCTGTATTTATCCATTTGTATGAACTGTTTCCTGTTCTTTAAAGAGCTTTTCAGCCAGTTCAAACCCCCTCCCCTTATCCCATACCTTTCCAGTTTAGTTATTAATATATGGTGATCAATGGTGTCAAAGGCTTTGAGATCTAAGAATAGTCCTACTGCTATATTTTTTTTTTTTACTGTCTATACAATCTGTAATTCCTTCCATCAATGCCATAGAAGTTGATCAGTCTGCTCTAAATCCGTTCTGGCTTTCTGTAAATAAGTTATGTTTGTCAATAAACTTGTTTATCTCTCTGCAAATATTTTCTCCAGTATTTTGGAGAATTGTGGGAGTAAAGAAACAGGCCTGTGGTTCGTGCCCAGATTAAAATTCCCAGATTTAATTTTGTCTGGAAATGTACCTGACTGCAGAGACAAGTTGCAGATGTGGGTCAATGGTTTTACGATTTCTTCCATAACGTTCTTCACTGTTGTCATGTTGGTACCATACCAGTCTGTACAGGTTTTACTTTCACAACTTCTTACTATCTCCATCATTTCTTTTTCATCCACTGCTCTTAGAAAGATTGTACTTTGGTTTCTGTCCACCAAATCTTCTACATCTCCATATTCAGTTGCTTTGGGTTCCTTTATTTTTTATGCTAATTCTGGTCCCACATTGACAAAGGATCTGTTAAAACCGTTCACCACATCCTCCGTATTATTAATAGTCATTTTCCATGAAGTATTCTGGGTAATTTATATTTTTGGTTTCTTTTCTCATAATGCCACACAGAACATTCCATGAACCTGTAATGCCTTTTTTCCAATAATTAGAATATTCTCTCTTACATGTCGACATAATATAACACAAATAAACCAAACACTGAGGAAGAGGAGGGTATTTCAGACAGAGGTGACCTGTGTGAGTGTGACACTATAAATATACGTGTGCTTGCTGCTGACAGCTGGAGGACCACCGCTCTGAGCTGCTGACTGCTGGGGTCTGCAGAGACCCATGAAACATTACACCTGGCGACGTCACCTGGAAATTCCTACTTATCCTATAAAATCTGGTGATTAACACCAAACTTTAAGCACAAAAACTTTAAGTGAAAAGTTGAAATCAACACATTTACAAGTACAAATAAAGCACGAATAAACAACCATCACTGTGTTTTATTTGTCAGACTTTTTGCTTCGTCCCGTAGCTGAACAACGTTACAGACATGATGCTGCATTCAAGAAGCTGGGATTTCTGAGTGTTCACCTCCAAATAGGACAAAACTTCAGAAATATGCATTAGCAGGTGAACGATCTGATTTCATCATTGAAATAATAAAAGTAAAAGTAATAAAAATGTAAAACTTAAATAAAATCAAATGAGTTAAATAAAGCATTGAAATTAAGATAAAAACAGAATAAATAACTATAAAACTTGAATAAAATAAAAAGTGAAACTTAAAAAATAAAATAAAATACTCTTCCTCTGAAATTATTTTAAAAGTTGGAAAGCCTGATTGTGCAAATGGCAGCAAAGCGTTTCCCTAAGCGGCGGAGTTTGTCGCCGCAGCGGCGATGTTGCAGAAACATTCGTACAGAATCAGGAAAACAGAAACAGACCCACCTTTCTGAATGGGCTCCTTACGGTGAAACTCCAGAGGGGCGACGATGAAGCTGGTCTGGCCCAGCAGGCTCCAGTGATGCAGGACCCTCAGCGTCCAGACGCCCGGCCTCAGCGGGGAGGTGAACGGCGGCCGGTAGTGGGTGACCTCGGCAGAGGCGTCCACCAGGATGTCGTAGGTGGCTGCGATGACGTTGGTGGGGTCGATCCACACCACGGTGGCCGTCAGGTTGCTCTGGCTTCGGCTCCAGCGCTGCACGGCCACCGGCTCGTCCTCGGGCCCCAGCAGGCACCCCCAGTTCCTGAAGAGACGCTCCTTCGGATCCCAGTCTGACCCGACCTGAAAGCATCAGTTTGCATCTGTATTTTCATGCTTTTATTCCGACGTATTCACAAATCCTGCAGCGAAACCAGCATGTTTGTGTCCGGCTTGCAGCTGGAGACATCAGAAGCCATCTGACCTGGATGTGCTGCAGTCTGTTGTTGGCGTGGAGCGAGTTGGTCAGGGTGAAGTGATCTCTGGGTGTCACCCATGTCTCCAGGTTCTCCAGCTGGGTGGAGGCTCGGTTAGTGGCCACATGACGCACCAGGTAGCCCTGGAACTGGTCCGACAGGAAGTAGAGGTGCACCGACACCGGGTGGCTCATGGCCACGTACCTGAGAAACAGAGCTTACGTCAAACCGCCAGCCGGTTTCTCCCAGAGACGTTTTCCACCAAACATTCAGCCTGAGCGGCGGTGAAACCATGACTTTCTGCTAAAAGAGTCGAATGAATGGAAGCGATGGAGCCAGCAGAGGGTGCAGTCTGCACTCCCAGTGGATATGAGAGAAAACCATAATGCCCATCATAATGCTGGTCACGTTGGATGATAGATGAGGAAAATGTCTACGTTTTCATGTATAATTGGTACACGCACAGGAGCAGTTGTAGGTCTGAAAGAAGTTTGTTTCAGAGGTTTTCTCAACATTTTTGAAGGACAAAATAAGAGAGTATGACATTGCCCTGAACACTGTTGCAATTTAGTAAATTTATTAAAACTTCAAATGTGACTGCGTCAAAATCAGAAAAAAAAAAATATAAAAATGATCTTTGAGACACAAAAAGTTTTACTTTTCATGATAATTTAAACTTCAAACAAAGTTTCAAAGTAAATGTACGTCTGAGTTTACGGCTACAAAGTGGGCAAAGTTTTTCAGCAAAGCACCTTCATTTCTATAAAAAACAAAAAAATCTGAAGTTTTTTCTGATTTTTATTTTAACACTGCGTCAGGGCACACTTTCCCGACGGAGGAAGGGTTTTATGCTTTTTTTTTGTGTGTGTGTACATATAATTTACATGTAATTTTCCATGTGGGTGTTACAGGGGTGTGATTGTTTATATGCACTGATCATTTATTTGCTCTGGATAATTTTTTCATGAGCACTTAGATATGTGAACACCATGTTTTATTTATTAAGTTTTATTGAATCAATAATGACTTTTCTACTGATAGCATTTTTTATGTTGTTTGGTTGTGTTTTACATACATCTGTGTTTGTATATGTGCGTGTGTGTGTGTGTGTGTATAAATATGTATGTATACTTTTTATATCTTGCATTGTAATGTATTGTGCAGAATTACTATCATCTCTGTTGAGTGTAAAAACCCAACCAGGGACGGGCATTGAGAATGAACCCTGGCTAAAAGAGCAATAATAATATCAACAACAAACAAATATACATATATACTTATACCAGTGATTGCTGGGATAGGTTCCAGTTTGAGCCTTAACTGGGCAAAGCGGTGTAGAAAATGGATGGACTTATACAGACACACATTTATTTAACCGAGTCTGTGGAGCAGAAGTTAGGTATGAAATGATCATAAACCCTGAAGACCTGCAGCAGACACATTAACGAGGAACAAAGACGGAAACAAAGCAAAGAGAAACCTGCACTGATGTAGATCGAAGCATGAAAGTGACTAAATGTGTCCACATCACTGTAGACGACGTGCTTTCAGACGCTGGACAGACTGCTCCACACTCACACCCTCCCCTCCATAATCCGGCCTCCACCCATGCTAACCACCAATCCCCACCCGAAAACCAGCAACAAGAACCTCCTTGTACCTACTGTGGGTCCCCACTCACCACACACACACACACACACACACACACACACACACACACACACGTACAGCTGGAAAAATCCAGCCTGTGCAGAAACTGAAGCCTGATTGTACCTCCGGACAGGCTGGCCTTATCTTCATGTTTAAGTTGGAGAGCAGAAACTCCAGCAGTGGTGCGTTAGCTGGAAAGATTTCATGGAGCGTCCTGCTCCGTTCAGACGGTGACAGAGTTTCTCTCTCTGAAACAAAGCGGCCTTATTCCTGAGATACCTGGACAGGAAACAGCCTGTAAACCTCTGGGGGTTCTGCTTTTGGTGTAAACACAAGCTGCATTTCCATTACAGGTTGTTGCTGAATAAAAACAAGCCAACATCTCGTCTCGCAGATGAGATTTTAAAAGAGCTGTGGCTTTTAGGGGTGTCCAAGTTGTGTTGTTTCAGGGTCTCTAACTCACTGTGGAGGATTCTCCGTGGCTTTTCAATGTTCTTCTTCCTCATTTCTCTTTATAATTCCTTGTAAAACTCTGCATTTTGCTGTTGTTTGCTAGCAAGGATGGTGGTTATATATTTCTCTTTAATTATTTGTTATTTAAAACATTTCTGTGTCCTCCGTCCAGACCAAAGGCTGTATGTAAAAGATGGATGGAGCCTTTGTGATGTAGGTTACTGAAGAGCTGAAATGAAGCTCATTGGTTGGCTTCTTCCATCGCCAGAGTCTATCAAACTCTGACCTGCCTGTAGCTAAGAGCTATCTGAGCTAATCTGGAGCTAACAAGAGCTAACCAGCTAACCGAGGTTAGCGGACTAAAGCTAAGTCACGTTGTTACCTGGCTAAAACCTGCAGTTGTTCTACATTCCTCCTTCTTGTAGCAGGATATCGGGTACCTGTCAATCAAACGACAACAACCTAATTATGCCCAATTTTGAGATGACATTATGTCTAAACAGAGAAGTTAGCAAAAAATTAATTTGTCCCAAAGTTGTCATGAAGGTAAACCTGACCAATTAATCCGAAAATGGATTCTTGTACCAGGCTGTAAACATGTTTATTTCTGCTGTGAAGTTGGTCTTTTTAACATGGGAGTCTATGGGGATTTGCTCTGTTTTGGAGCCCCTAGTGGATGAAGGGGGAACTGCAGATTTCGGCTTAACTTTAACCGCTGGAGGTTGCTGATTGGTCAACACACATTGTGCCATCTTTACCTGAAATAAATTAGTCATGTGACCTGCTACGCCACATACTGAAAGAGTGTTTCCATTACACTTTTGCAACATACTTCTATATAGAAACCTCTGGAAAACCTCCTCGTGAGAGTGCAAACATTTTTTTAATGATAACTGAGTTGGTTTTTTTTTAAATGTCGGCGTTTCCATTAGCGGTTTTTTATTGTGATATTCTGGTGTTGCGTAGTTCTAGGTGTGACAGAAACACAGCTACACGATCTCATTTTTACTTTGTTTCTGTTTAAGTCTCCATAAAATGGTTTCTACTAACAGGTCAGACCCGTTTTAATTCATGGTATGATACAGTCCTGGCGCCAGGACATCATAACCGGATGTAAATTATCGCATTTATGAATTTTAATTTATGAGACAAAAAAAATCTGCATTAATAATTCAATATTTGAGCCATACTGAAGCAGATTAAGTATAGAATACTGACAAAATATTTTCTCCTGCAAAAAAAAAAAACAACTTTTGCAACACTTTACCTAAAATGTGATCCATCCATCAGCTGTGGCATTGAACATTTTATTCATAAAGAATAAACTCAACCAATAATCAGTCAGAGTTCACAATTAAATGACTGAGTCAAGATCAGATATTCTAAATACGTTCAGAACCCAGACGTTCAGTGCAGATATTTTCATCATGTTACCACTCAACACACTTCTACATCCAGTCAGAGAGGAACCGACCGCTCAGTAACTCACCTGTGCAGGTGTTTTATGGGTTCATGTTAGAGAAAAAAACTACGGGAAGTGGACCAGATGGTTAATATCCTGCAACTCAGTAAAACATCAGGAAACACCTGCAGCGGGTAAAAACCCAACATGCTGAGTTTAATCCAGCAGCAGACGACGAGGAGGAACTCGTGCGCCTGTGGTTGCTATGGTTACGTCACTTTGCTGGAATCATCCAAGCAGCTGGAAGCGGTTGATTCTTGCAGCGTGACTTCCTGACACGTCTTCCTTCCTACATGTTACTGCAGAACCCTTTTCTTCTGGATGAGTCTGCTACTCCATTAAAGCTAGCCAACGACTTCACGCCAACACATCGAACATAATGCGTCCTTCATCGTGAGGTTTCAGTGTTACATATAGATTTATGGTGTATGATGTTTGTACTTGCAAGTATGATTTTCCCCGTTCCCAAAGGAAAATGTGAAAAGAACGCAGCTTGAAATCGGATGTGCGACTTGGAAAGTCGGGAGAAACTCATCCCAAAGGTGCTCGCTGAGGTGGTCCCAAACGTTTTCCAAACTTCGTGTCTGTGTGATGCTGTTAGCTGCATGTTAGACGCAAAGGTTTATGTTGCATCTGAATGTTTTAACTTTTAGATTTCCTGCTCAAAGCAAATTTTAGTCCTTTTGTCACATGACTAATAAAAATACTCTACTACTCAGAAGTTTTGGGACACTTTTCCACTGGATGTGTTGTGAAAGTGTCTCCAACGAAAAGGGGTTGTTAAACTGCTGAATTCAAGATTAAAACAGTTAATTCCATGAATTTATTCACCATGAATCTTATTATACTGGTAATTTGTTACATGATATGCTATGTGTACACATAACATATGTTAAAGAGGTGGATGCATGGCTGCAGGACACAGGTTCAAGTCCCTGGACTGTGGGCCCTTTAGCAATGCATTTTACTTACTTTGAAATAACAGGAAAACATAGAAGGAATAATAAAACTGAATTGAAAATTCCTTTTAAAATGGTATCTTTTTCCATAACTTGGCTTTTTAATATTTAGTGAAAGACGGAATGTAAAGAAATTAATTTACCTATAAATATGGTCAAAACTGCAAAAATATAAAAGAATTAGTCTAAAAATGACTTTATCCATTGTTGGTATAAATGCAGTTTTAATAAAATTGCTGGTATTTAGTTTTTATACACCGTTTATCATAGGTTTTTTTGACACTTTTTCATTAAATTCAATTTGAATATGTCCCAAAACTTATGATCATTCGTGTGTAAAGTTGCATAACTCTACTTTAAATTTGATGAGATTTAAGTTAAACACTGATAAGCTTAAAATCTTTCCAGTTTGAGAACATTTTTCCATTAAATCAAATGGAAAAGAATCATAAAACTTACAATATTTAGTATAAATGAGAGATATTTTTACAGTCCATGTGAACTGTATGTAAACTGTATGTATGTCGTTGCAGTGATGATGCACACGCCTGTATGCTGTACAGAAACTGCATGTATGAGAATGAAGCATGGATCACGTGATGGTACCTGCAGCTGTTGTCGTTGGGATGTCCCTGCAGCGAGCTGGCGGCGCGGGACAGACCCATGCGAGCGAAGGCGTGGTAGTGGCTGAGCGAGGAGTCCGAAAGGCTGCCCAGTCCGTCTGTCTCCTGCTCAAAGATGTTCTCCCAGTAGGTCTGGAGGCCTGGGGTCCCGGAGGGGTACGCCCCGAACAGGAAGGCGTCCAGCTGGCTGATGATCTCCTGGCTGACGCTGGCCTCGAACTTCCGGGCGAAGAAGGTGGGACGGGCTGCTTGCTGTGAGAAAATACAGACACAAAGAGGGAAAATTAGAACAAATTTAATTTTAGTATTTATTAAAAATACCAGAAGATATCTGAGACAAGCCACAAGAAAACCCAGAGACCACAGATTCACGCATCTTTATGCTTATTCGGGTTTTCCAGATGCCCTGCTGGGATAATAATCTGGACAAAAGAGGAAGTTCAGCTGATCCCAGGCCACATGGAAGCTGTTCACTGTGAACGGAGAGTTCCACCCCAAATCCATTGTCCAGAGGTTAAACACCAAGAGTACAGACCATAAACTCTATGAGAGATGGGTGGAGCCGCCGTGACGTCACCAGAAGGTTTCTGAAGAGCTGAAATGAAGCTAATTGGACGGTTCCCATCATCTTCATCTTGGCAGCGTCATGCGTGTCGTCTCTCCCGGAAAATACAAAAAGGGGCAAAGAGGTGGAGCTGAGAGGGGGGCTGTGATGGTGGGGGTGGATGATTGACATCTATCATACTCCAACCTGCCTGCAGCTAAAAGCTAAGTGAGCTAACCTGGTGCTAACGGGAGCTAACGGGCGCTAACAAGCTAACGGAGGTAGGCAGGTAAAGCTAAATTACGCTGTTAACCTGCTAAACCTGCTTTTTCTACACTCTGCTTTCTTCCAGCTGGATATTGAGAATCTGTCATTTAAAAGGACCCCAATTATGATGAATTTTGAGAACAAATTACTTGTATATAATTTATGAATATTCTATAAGATTAACTGTGTTTATTTCTATCTTTACCAGTCCAACGTGATATATATACTGTTACTGTACAGCACTCTGGTCACCTGTTTGTTGTTTTTAAAGTGCTTCAGGAATAAAAAACAGTACAGGACACACGATTTATACAGTTTCTAAGACATTTTGCATCACTTTATGATAAAAACTTGAACACAAAGTGACACTTGCCTTCAGGCCTGTAATAAATACCAGAAAGCTCAAGACAAAAAAAGGTAAATATTCCTAAAAAAAAAAAGTGTTTATTTTTGTTGATATTTTGTTGAAGAGCTCATATGAAGGGAACTTTTCATGTGTCAGGCCTTGCAGGGTTAATGCAAACAGAGAAAACATTTTTCTTCATTAGTTCTATATTCATGAAAAGTTTTCTGCTTTCTGACTGTTGTCTGTTTAATGATGAATTTAATGCCACCGTTTTACGACCTTTTAATGAAAAAGTGTGTGTTATACTGCGGACGTGAGTCTCTGACCTTCAGCCGCCTCTCTGTCGAACCCGACATTATAATAATGAGAACCCTGAAACCTCAGCGCTACAAAGCTCTAAAAATACGTCCTGGCTCGGAGTCCAGCTGCATCCAGGATCAGCTCCTCTTATAGAAACCATCAGCAGCCCGCCGCCAGCGCCGACCTCAGATCTGTCGTTACACCACCGCCTGCTGGAGGTGAAACCAGCACTGCTAATTTGTGAATGTGGAGCTATTCTGGGCCCCCTGGCAGCCATGAGGAGAAAAAGAAAAGCTCGTCAGACGGTACACGTCTGCAGAAATATCACGTTTCGTACAAATGAAAGCAAAATTGAAAAGTTGTGCAACTTCTCTGAAGTTTAGAAGAAATGCGACGTATTTTCTGTGGCTTTTAAAATAATAAACATTCAGATTGTTTGATTTTTACTGGAAAAATTCTTAAAATGTCATTTTATCTGGGTTATAATACAGAAAATAACTATTTCTTTTGTCTTTAATATTCAGGAAATCTTAAATAACACAAAAGGTTTTTGAAGTTTCCTGAAGCATCTGAGATATGAGGATTTGCTCTGTTCTCCGTCTTTATTCAGGGGTTTATTTGTTTGGAAGGGGGGGTGGTGTAATTATATTTTTAAAGTGTTAATGGGCTCTGTGGCTTATAGTCATCACAGCTGCAGGTTTGGCAAGACGGGTCGTCCTTCGGTTTGACCCTATAAAACCCGACAACTGCATCACGTTCACTTTAAAGCTTCAGATTTAACATGACAAACATGAATCAAACGGGGGTTTGAGGGACAAACAGACAGTTGTGTTCAGAGGGGAGTTCTCCTCTGAGCTGAAGCATTAAAATAAAGACATAAAAGCACTGATATGAGGTGTAAAATGTCTTTAAGAGTGGTCTGATGGGATTTAAAGCCATGTCCAGAACTGAACAATGCAGAAATATTCAGCTCATCTTCTCTCAAAGACAGAAAAACAAAATGTTTTTAACCATTTGCTGTAAAAAGAAGCTTTTTTTTTTTTTTTTTTACAGCGTATTCTGATCCAGTAGAGAAATATCAGTATTATTATTTCTGCAGTAAAAACTAAAACCTGCCCCAGAAGAAGAAGGGAAAGTATCCTACGACTCCAACGTTTAATGTAAACATGACCATAAACAGCTTGTTACACAGAAACCTGGAAAGTTTTCTTTTTAATCAGCTCTATTTGTTTCTTCCACCTTTCAATAGACCCCCACCTCCGTCCCCACACACACACACACACACACACACACACACACACAGTACTGCATATCAGTCATAAACAAAAAAGTTTTATCCAAAAGATTTGCAGCAAATAAATAAATAACATAAAAAATATTACTATAATGAAAATTTGGGATGAGCCATTATAATATTATAATTATTTGTAGTAGTTCTACGTTATTGACACTGATACCAGTACTGATACCGATACAGATACTGATATCAATACTGACACTGATATAGATATTGATACTGATAAATATTTTTTGCATCTTATTGAAAGATATTTTTTTACCCAATTTAAAATACAAATAAAGATAAAATACTTTATTTTAATTAATAAAATGATAAGAGAATATATAAATGAATAAGAATAAACTTTTTTCATACTTTTCAATGTTCTTTAATGAAAAAATGGTAAGAAAAGTGCAATTTTTGGAAGACAGAAGGGATGCGACGGGGCTGTTTATTTAGAACGTCATTTTTCTGAATAAAACTCAGAAGTTAAAGCAAATTGCATGTTTTGTTTCAGTACAATCTTCTTGGGATATTTAAGAGGATCAAATCTATTTTTTTTTAATAGCAGATATTAAAGAATCAATTTCAGAGTATCAAAACGCCCAATATTAGTTTAAACATATAGATTTCATTGTGAACTGTGATAACAGTTAATGATTTCTGTAAGTTTACCATCTAAAGATCACCACCCAACAGTTCTGATCTTTGATCTATACCAGGCACACAGGGATTCCTTCTGGATTTTTTCATATTGGTGGTAAGATCTTTAAAATATTCATATATTTACATTAAAGGGCAATTTTTCTTAAATTTGATGAACAGTCTCTCCTTCTGAGAGACTCTGAAATGTTCCTTCTAAACCCAGTCATGTTACTGGCCTGTTGCCAGTTAACCCAGTTAGTGGTCAAATGCTCCTCCACTGGTTTTGTCTTTGTTGTTTATGTTCCTACTGGAGTAAAACCAGTGTTTCTGAGATTTGCAAACCACGGCATTGCCGCTAAGTTTTATCCTGGCTGCTGATTGGCTCTGAGCTGTGATGTCACACTCCTGTTCCACGGAGAGAGGTCGGTTCTCACCTGGAAGCGCGGCAGGTCCGAGGGCTTGAAGTCATTTGGCGAGCAGCCGCACCAGTCCACGATGTGCTTGTACTGGCACTTACATCCCAGTTTACGGTTCCAGTTGGTGAGCCGCAGGTTGTTGTCCACCATGGTCTCACAGTGGACGCTGTTCTCCAGCACAGTGTGGAAAAACGACTGCAAGAAGAACAAAGTCAGTCTGAGGTTTTCCTTTTCACGACGCCTGGTGAAGGTTGAGTCGTGCGTTACCTCGGCGGGCAGCAGCGTGTACGTGTAGAAGCGCTTCATGCCGCCGACCAGCTCGTCCCTGGAGTTCACCACGTAGTCCACAAACGGCTGGTTCAGCAGGAACCAATCGGAGCCGCCGTCCACGGCGATGCCCTCGGGGATTTTGCGGTCTCCAAGTCGCCACATGTGGGTGTCGCACTCGTAGAAGAGACGGTCCAGACCCTGTTTACGGATGAAGCTGAAACCACACAGAGCAGCCGGAGTTAAAACACCTGATGTCAACTTTGTTCTTAACAACTTTTCTTTTTATCTTTCTGTCCCAAAAAAAGCCTCCAGCTCTCTAAGATTCGCTGTTTCTGAGCTGCAGCTGCTTTGTTTTAATCCCACTGAGGATTAAAACCTCTGGACTCAAACGGCTTCTTAAGGACAAGCTTTGGTTGGTCTAACAGATTAACCCTCCACAACACGGACATTCATCCAGTCCCTGTTCCAGCAGAAACCAGTTTAAACTGATGATGGACTGAATTTTCTTTGACTTTATGTGTGTTTTAGTCCAGATGGGGAAGATTCTCATATTCTGTTCTCATTATTTTGACCAATTCAGTCTTTTTTTTTTTTTTTTTTACTTCTAAAAGTTTTAACCAGAAATTTCTTGTAATTTCTTTACATCACAGTTTATCTACTTAATATTTATTTAAATGATATGACATTGTTGATTATGTAAAAAAACAGAAATAGAATGAAATAATAAAATATAAAATTTAATAAAATTAAATTATTTAACATAATAAAATTGAATATTTACAGGTAAATACAATGAAGACCAATTAAAATAGGATAAAGAAAATCTAAATGATAAAAGTTAAATGTAGATAAAAGAAAATTAATCAAAATAAAATCAAACAGAATAAACGCAATGAACAAAATTATTAGAATAAAATCATAAAGAAATAATAAATAGCGAAACCTAAATAAAATATACATAAATAAATTTAAGATTTAAGTAAAATCAAATAAATTAAAATGGTAAGCAATAAAATAAAAAGAATAAAATTCAGCACAATTTAAATAAAATGAAAAATAAATACAATAAAATAAAAGTTATTTTGTTTTTGGCTGAAAATAATAAATAAAAATAATATGTTAAATATTTTGCTTAAACTGCTTTTTTTCCCAACAGACGAGAACAAAAGTTCAGCTTTCTTACCGAGCGTTGTCTCTGCCGTGAGATTTGATGAAGTTCATGTTGCGATATTTGGACAGGAAGGACACCAGCTGCTCATTGGTCCTGAGGAGAGACGGCAGCTGTCAATCATCCAGTCAGCCAATGAGCACGCAGCACAGATCCACCAGTCTCCAGCTGCTTCAAACTGACCCAATGAACCAGTTTCTTTAGTAGAAACCAGTCCAAACCCAGAATCCCCACGAAATACCAGCAAGACCCCCAGACAAAACCCACGAAAACAAAACTACTGTCGAAGTTCTCTAAAACCAGTTCCTGAACCGGATCTGAACCCAGTTCCTAAACCGAATCTGAACCGGCCTTTAACCCGTTCTGAACCCAGTTCCTGAACTGGATCTGAACCAGTCTTTAACCAATTCTGAACCCAGTTCCAGAACCGGATCTGAACCCAGTTCCTGAACCGGATCTGAACCCAGTTCCTAAACCGAATCTGAACCGGCCTTTAACCCGTTCTGAACCCAGTTCCTGAACTGGATCTGAACCAGTCTTTAACCAATTCTGAACCCAGTTCCAGAACCGGATCTGAACCCAGTTCCTGAACCGGATCTGAACCAGTTCTGAACCCAGTTCCAGAACCGGATCTGAACCGGATCTGAACCAGTCTTTAACCAGTTCTGAACCCAGTTCCAGAACCGGATCTGAACCAGTCTTTAACCAGGTCTGAACCCAGTTCCAGAACCGGATCTGAACCCAGTTCTTGAACCGGATCTGAACCGGATCTGAACCAGTCTTTAACCAGTTCTGAACCCAGTTCCAGAACCGGATCTGAACCCAGTTCTTGAACCGGATCTGAACCGGATCTGAACCAGTCTTTAACCAGTTCTGAACCCAGTTCCAGAACCGGATCTGAACCCAGTTCCTGAACCGGATCTGAACCAGTCTTTAACCAGGTCTGAACCCAGTTCCAGAACCGGTTCTGAACCCAGTTCCTGAACCGGATCTGAACCAGTCTTTAACCAGGTCTGAACCCAGTTCCAGAACCGGTTCTGAACCCAGTTCCAGAACCAGATCTGAACCCAGTTCCTGAACCGGATCTGAACCGGTTTTTAACCCGTTCTGAACCCAGTTGCTGAACTGGATCTGAACCGGTTTTTAACCCGTTCTGAACCCAGGTCCTGAACTGGATCTGAACCGGTTTTTAACCCGTTCTGAACCCAGTTCCAGAACCGGATCTGAACCAGTCTTTAACCAGTTCTGAACCCAGTTGCAGAACCGGATCTGAACCCAGTTCCTGAACTGGATCTGAACCGGTCTTTAACCCGTGTGGACCTCAGACTGATGTGGAATTCTTCATGTTATTTTGGGCGATCTGAGGTTCGGTTCCGTCATCACACACGTCTGAACTTCCTGTTTCCTTCCGTGTGTTGTCTTTCTGTCTAACATCAGAGGAAAAGGCCATCATCACTCTCTCTCACACACACACACACACACACACACACACACACACACACACACACACACACACACACACACACACACACACACACACAGCTGTTTTCTTTCCTTTTGGCGTGCAGGTTGAAGAGGATTTCGGCCTCTAATGGACTCATTAGAGGCTGGATGCGTCTCTGATTTTAAACAAAGCAAAACAGTCGTCTGTTAGAATCTCTGTGAGTGTTTAGATCAGCTGGAACAACTGGACCAGCTGGACCGGCTGGAACAACTGGACCGGCTGGACCGGCTGGAACAACTGGACCGGCTGGACCGGCTGGAACAACTGGACCGGCTGGACCGGCTGGAACAACTGGACCGGCTGGAACAACTGGACCAGCTGGACCGGCTGGAACAACTGGACCAGCTGGACCGGCTGGAACAACTGGACCAGCTGGACCGGCTGGACCGGCTGGACCAACTGGACCAGCTGGACCGGCTGGAACAACTGGACCAGCTGGACCGGCTGGACCGGCTGGAACAACTGGACCGGCTGGAACAACTGGACCAGCTGGACCGGCTGGAAGAACTGGACCGGCTGGAACAACTGGACCAGCTGGACCGGCTGGAACAACTGGACCGGCTGGAACAACTGGACCAGCTGGACCGGCTGGAACAACTGGACCGGCTGGAACAACTGGACCAGCTGGACCAGCTGGACCGGCTGGAACAACTGGACCGGCTGGAACAACTGGACCAGCTGGAACAACTGGACCAGCTGGACCAGCTGGAACAACTGGACCGGCTGCAGCTGGAACAACTGGACCAGCTGGACCGGCTGGAACAACTGGACCAGCTGGACCGGCTGGAACAACTGGACCGGCTGCAGCTGGAACAACTGGACCAGCTGGACCGGCTGGAACAACTGGACCGGCTGCAGCTGGAACAACTGGACCAGCTGGACCGGCTGGAACAACTGGACCAGCTGGACCGGCTGGAACAACTGGACCAGCTGGACCGGCTGGAACAACTGGACCGGCTGCAGCTGGACCGGCTGGAACAACTGGACCGGCTGGAACAACTGGACCAGCTGCAGCTGGAACAACTGGACCGGCTGGAACAACTGGACCAGCTGGACCGGCTGGAACAACTGGACCAGCTGGACCGGCTGGAACAACTGGACCGGCTGGAACAACTGGACCAGCTGGACCGGCTGGAACAACTGGACCAGTTGCAGCTGGAACAACTGGACCGGCTGGAACAACTGGACCAGCTGGACCGGCTGGAACAACTGGACCAGCTGGAACAACTGGACCGGCTGGAACAACTGGACCAGCTGGACCGGCTGGAACAACTGGACCAGCTGGACCGGCTGGAACAACTGGACCAGCTGGACCGGCTGGAACAACTGGACCGGCTGGAACAACTGGACCAGCTGGACCGGCTGGAACAACTGGACCAGCTGGAACAACTGGACCGGCTGGAACAACTGGACCAGCTGGACCAACTGGAACAACTGGACCAGCTGGACCGGCTGGAACAACTGGACCAGCTGGACCGGCTGGACCGGCTGGAACAACTGGACCGGCTGGACCGGCTGGAACAACTGGACCGGCTGGAACAACTGGACCAGCTGGACCGGCTGGAACAACTGGACCGGCTGGAACAACTGGACCAGCTGGACCAGCTGGACCGGCTGGAACAACTGGACCGGCTGGAACAACTGGACCGGCTGGACCGGCTGGACCAGCTGGACCAGCTGGACCAGCTGGAACAACTGGACCAGCTGGACCAGCTGGAACAACTGGACCAGCTGCAGCTGGAACAACTGGACCAGCTGGAACAACTGGACCAGCTGGACCGGCTGGAACAACTGGACCAGCTGGACCGGCTGGAACAACTGGACCGGCTGCAGCTGGAACAACTGGACCAGCTGGACCGGCTGGAACAACTGGACCGGCTGCAGCTGGAACAACTGGACCAGCTGGACCGGCTGGAACAACTGGACCAGTTGCAGCTGGAACAACTGGACCGGCTGGAACAACTGGACCAGCTGGACCGGCTGGAACAACTGGACCAGCTGGAACAACTGGACCAGCTGCAGCTGGAACAACTGGACCAGCTGGAACAACTGGACCAGCTGGACCGGCTGGAACAACTGGACCAGCTGGACCGGCTGGAACAACTGGACCAGCTGGACCGGCTGGAACAACTGGACCAGCTGGAACAACTGGACCAGCTGCAGCTGGAACAACTGGACCGGCTGGAACAACTGGACCAGCTGGAACAACTGGACCAGCTGCAGCTGGAACAACTGGACCAGCTGCAGCTGGAACAACTGGACCGGCTGGAACAACTGGACCAGCTGGACCGGCTGGAACAACTGGACCGGCTGGAACAACTGGACCAGCTGCAGCTGGAACAACTGGACCGGCTGGAACAACTGGACCAGCTGCAGCTGGAACAACTGGACCGGCTGGAAGAACTGGACCGGTCGGAAGAACTGGACTAGCTGGACCGGCTGGAACAACTGGACCGGCTGGAACAACTGGACCAGCTGCAGCTGGAACAACTGGACCGGCTGGAACAACTGGACCAGCTGGACCGGCTGGAACAACTGGACCAGCTGGAACAACTGGACCAGCTGGAACAACTGGACCAGCTGGAACAACTGGACCAGCTGGAACAACTGGACCGGTCGGAAGAACTGGACTAGCTGGACCGGCTGGAACAACTGGACCGGCTGGACCAGCTGGAACAACTGGACCGGTCGGAAGAACTGGACTAGCTGGACCGGCTGGAACAACTGGACCGGCTGGACCGGCTGGAACAACTGGACCGGCTGGACCGGCTGGAACAACTGGACCGGCTGGAACAACTGGACCAGCTGCAGCTGGAACAACTGGACCGGCTGGAACAACTGGACCAGCTGGACCGGCTGGAACAACTGGACCAGCTGGAACAACTGGACCAGCTGCAGCTGGAACAACTGGACCAGCTGGAACAACTGGACCAGCTGCAGCTGGAACAACTGGACCAGCTGGAACAACTGGACCGGCTGGACCGGCTGGAACAACTGGACCAGCTGCAGCTGGAACAACTGGACCGGCTGGAACAACTGGACCAGCTGGACCGGCTGGAACAACTGGACCAGCTGGACCGGCTGGAACAACTGGACCGGCTGGAACAACTGGACCAGCTGGACCGGCTGGAACAACTGGACCAGTTGCAGCTGGAACAACTGGACCGGCTGGAACAACTGGACCAGCTGGACCGGCTGGAACAACTGGACCAGCTGGAACAACTGGACCGGCTGGAACAACTGGACCAGCTGGACCGGCTGGAACAACTGGACCGGCTGGAACAACTGGACCAGCTGGACCGGCTGGAACAACTGGACCAGCTGGAACAACTGGACCGGCTGGAACAACTGGACCAGCTGGACCAACTGGAACAACTGGACCAGCTGGACCGGCTGGAACAACTGGACCAGCTGGACCGGCTGGACCGGCTGGAACAACTGGACCGGCTGGAACAACTGGACCAGCTGGACCGGCTGGAACAACTGGACCAGCTGGACCGGCTGGAACAACTGGACCGGCTGGAACAACTGGACCGGCTGGAACAACTGGACCAACTGGACCAGCTGGACCGGCTGGAACAACTGGACCGGCTGGAACAACTGGACCAGCTGGACCGGCTGGAACAACTGGACCAGCTGGACCAGCTGGAACAACTGGACCAGCTGGACCAGCTGGAACAACTGGACCAGCTGCAGCTGGAACAACTGGACCAGCTGGAACAACTGGACCAGCTGGACCGGCTGGAACAACTGGACCAGCTGGACCGGCTGGAACAACTGGACCGGCTGCAGCTGGAACAACTGGACCAGCTGGACCGGCTGGAACAACTGGACCAGCTGGACCGGCTGGAACAACTGGACCGGCTGCAGCTGGAACAACTGGACCAGCTGGACCGGCTGGAACAACTGGACCAGTTGCAGCTGGAACAACTGGACCGGCTGGAACAACTGGACCAGCTGGACCGGCTGGAACAACTGGACCAGCTGCAGCTGGAACAACTGGACCGGCTGCAGCTGGAACAACTGGACCGGCTGGAACAACTGGACCGGCTGGACCGGCTGGACCGGCTGGAACAACTGGACCGGCTGGAACAACTGGACCAGCTGGACCGGCTGGAACAACTGGACCGGCTGGAACAACTGGACCAGCTGGACCGGCTGGAACAACTGGACCAGCTGGAACAACTGGACCGGCTGGAACAACTGGACCAGCTGGACCAACTGGAACAACTGGACCAGCTGGACCGGCTGGAACAACTGGACCAGCTGGACCGGCTGGACCGGCTGGAACAACTGGACCGGCTGGAACAACTGGACCAGCTGGACCGGCTGGAACAACTGGACCAGCTGGACCGGCTGGAACAACTGGACCGGCTGGAACAACTGGACCGGCTGGAACAACTGGACCAACTGGACCAGCTGGACCGGCTGGAACAACTGGACCGGCTGGAACAACTGGACCAGCTGGACCGGCTGGAACAACTGGACCAGCTGGACCAGCTGGAACAACTGGACCAGCTGGACCAGCTGGAACAACTGGACCAGCTGCAGCTGGAACAACTGGACCAGCTGGAACAACTGGACCAGCTGGACCGGCTGGAACAACTGGACCAGCTGGACCGGCTGGAACAACTGGACCGGCTGCAGCTGGAACAACTGGACCAGCTGGACCGGCTGGAACAACTGGACCAGCTGGACCGGCTGGAACAACTGGACCGGCTGCAGCTGGAACAACTGGACCAGCTGGACCGGCTGGAACAACTGGACCAGTTGCAGCTGGAACAACTGGACCGGCTGGAACAACTGGACCAGCTGGACCGGCTGGAACAACTGGACCAGCTGCAGCTGGAACAACTGGACCGGCTGCAGCTGGAACAACTGGACCGGCTGGAACAACTGGACCAGCTGGACCGGCTGGAACAACTGGACCAGCTGGACCGGCTGGAACAACTGGACCAGCTGGAACAACTGGACCAGCTGCAGCTGGAACAACTGGACCGGCTGGAACAACTGGACCAGCTGGAACAACTGGACCAGCTGCAGCTGGAACAACTGGACCAGCTGCAGCTGGAACAACTGGACCGGCTGGAACAACTGGACCAGCTGGACCGGCTGGAACAACTGGACCAGCTGGACCGGCTGGAACAACTGGACCGGCTGGAACAACTGGACCAGCTGCAGCTGGAACAACTGGACCGGCTGGAACAACTGGACCAGCTGCAGCTGGAACAACTGGACCGGCTGGAAGAACTGGACCGGTCGGAAGAACTGGACTAGCTGGACCGGCTGGAACAACTGGACCGGCTGGAACAACTGGACCAGCTGCAGCTGGAACAACTGGACCGGCTGGAACAACTGGACCAGCTGGACCGGCTGGAACAACTGGACCAGCTGGAACAACTGGACCAGCTGGAACAACTGGACCAGTCGGAAGAACTGGACTAGCTGGACCGGCTGGAACAACTGGACCGGCTGGACCAGCTGGAACAACTGGACCGGTCGGAAGAACTGGACTAGCTGGACCGGCTGGAACAACTGGACCGGCTGGACCGGCTGGAACAACTGGACCGGCTGGACCGGCTGGAACAACTGGACCGGCTGGAACAACTGGACCAGCTGCAGCTGGAACAACTGGACCGGCTGGAACAACTGGACCAGCTGGACCGGCTGGAACAACTGGACCAGCTGGACCGGCTGGAACAACTGGACCAGCTGGAACAACTGGACCAGCTGCAGCTGGAACAACTGGACCAGCTGGAACAACTGGACCAGCTGCAGCTGGAACAACTGGACCGGCTGCAGCTGGAACAACTGGACCGGCTGGACCGGCTGGAACAACTGGACCGGCTGGACCAGCTGGAACAACGGGACCAGCTGGAACAACGGGACCAGCTGGAACAACGGGACCAGCTGGAATAACGGGACCAGCTGGACCGGCTGCGGAGCCACAACGCCACCCTGACGTCCCTCTGCGTACGAGACAAACAGGCAAACGGCGTTTTTTATGTTCATGTTGCAGCTTTTTCTACAGCTGGACATTTTATTTGACTTTATTCTTTAACTCTGTTTATTCTACGTTCTAATCCTGCTTTTTATCTACGAGGTTTATTTTATTTCTATTTCATGCTTTTCATGTATTAATTTTATTTATCCTGATGTGACTTCTTGTGTTATCTTTACTGTGATATGGATGAACGTCGGAACTCTGAACGCCTGCTGCTTCAGCTTCGCTACAAACCAACGTTACCAGGATCGTTTTACAGCCACATAAACGGAACACGGAGAAAGCCAACGAGTGAGCCTGCTGCTGCGTCACCTCTTCCTCTGCCTCTCAGCTGCTCTGCCGCCAAACGCTTTACTGATGTTGATTGTTTTATACAAAACAACCAAGCAACTACCAGGATGATTAGCAGGAAATGGCAAACATAAATAGTTCTAACTTTACATAGTCAGTGACAGGAAGGTCAATGAGCTGCACCAATGTAGTGCACTGTGATTTTATTTTATTTGATATATTTTTATTTTATTAATTTTAATTATTGAATTAATTTAACATATTTGATTTTTTCAATTATATTATTTTATTTAATTATATTGATTTTTACTTCAATTATTTTAATTTTTTATTTAAAAATTTTTTATTTTAATGAATTTAATATTTTAACATATTTTGATTTTATTTCATTTTGATAATTTTATTAAAATAATTTTATTTTGTTAATTAAATTATTTTATTTTAAACATTTAGTTAACCATATTATTTCAATGATTTTATTTTGATGTTTTAATTATTTTAACAATTTTATTTATTTAAGATATTTTATTGTTTCGAAAATTTTATTTAATTTATATTATTTTGTTTTGTTTGAATAAAAATTGTCTCTCTCCATTCAACATATGTTTATGTTTTAATGATGATTCTCAGAAATTCTCCATTTTTCATCCATGATATGTTTGGAGAACATATATCAAGCAGCGCTCCTATATCCGAAGACTCAGGTCAGCAAGTCCAGGCCCGAGTGTCTGTGATTTTTGCAATCAGTTGTCTTTAATGCGTCCATCTGTAATGCTCTGAATGTTTTATGAAATGTGACGTAGACATAAACTTGCCAGTCTCCGTCTGAAACACACCAGCTCACAGCTAAAATCCAACTTTTCCTTCTCCCGTAACTAAGAGTTTATTTTAGTCCACAGAAGGTCACAATATCACAAGCCGCTCCATCGACTCCCGCAGCATGAACCCCGGTAACCTTCCAGCTATTGACGGATGCTGTGGAGCTACTGCTGCAGCCGCGTTATGGATTTTAGCTGGAAGCGTGTTCAACCTGTCACTCTGATGGGAGGACAGATCGCTGCGTGTCCTCGTGAGGAACCCCACTGGGATGAAATAATTAACAGAAGAAAAGGATGATCATGTTCTCTGATTGGTCCTCGTAAAGATGCTTCACTCCGGTTCAGGACTTCAGGGAACCATGTCTAGAACAGAGGTTAAATCAGAGCGCAGGAGCCAAACGGTGACATCAGCAGTGCTTTAATAACCTTCATTGAACTCCAATTTCCTGCTTTCGAAGCCAACATCAGAATCTGTATCTGACTGGCTGTTTGTAGCCTGGTTGTGTGTTTCAGCTGCAGCCTCACAACGCTGCTTTACCTGGATCACGTTTCTGTTTACACACCACACCTGCTGCCAGAGGAGAAACCTTTCACAAGCTTTACAGAGGAGAGGAACCAGGCAGAAATCAAATAAACCCAGGCAGAGTGGCCGCAACTCGCTTTGATTCAAGTACTCAGCAGTAAGATTCTGATTCAAGTTGATCTGAATCTTTGTTAAAGGAAAAACTAAATTATTTAAGAGAAAAAACTTCAACTCAAGCAAACCAATAGCAGCTGCAGGTGCAATGAAAATCAATCAATCAGGAAGTAATTTACATCCTGCAACATGTTGATGCACCGTACACACAGTCAGAACAGAGAGACCTCTCCCACCTGATGGGGTAGTCGGCAGCGCTGAGGTTGATGAAGAAGTCCCATGACCAGTCGGCCATTTTCAGGAGGTCCTCCATGCTGCGCAGGTACATGGTCAGGAGGCTGGCTCCGCCCCAGATGGTGGCCATCCTCCAGGGAGTAACACGCACGTTGGGATATTTGTCGGCCAGAAACAGCACCTCTCTGTGGAGGTAGTCGGACCTCTGAGAGGGCGAGAGGAACCAGGTTAAGATTAGCAGCTGCTCAAACTGATGAATGGAGCTTGAGCAGCGTCCCACCTGGTCTACGTGGATGTAGTAGTAGTGCGAGGTGTGGTAGATGGCTTTGAAGAGCCGCTGGAACTGCCGTGCAGCTCGTCCGTGGACGACCAGGACGAAGGCGATGCGTACGGGCGAAGCGGCGTCAGAGGCGGCGCCATCGTCCCACTGTGCATTTACGTTGGCTTTACCTGGACAGAGAGGAGATCAGCCGGTTCAGTCTGACGTTAACATCACCGCAGTCATGATGCTTTTAAGTTCAGGAGGAAAATTCAGCTTTTAAGCATTTTTTATTTATTTTGCTACAGAAACATGATAATTATTCTGTCAAAAGAACTTTTATTAATCACTTTTAGATGATCTGAACCCTGAAAATAATCATTAAAAAAACGTTTTTTTGCAGATTTTGTTTGTCGGTATCTCTACGAGCTCGAGGACAGAAAACATGAACGTGACTTTAAAATGTTTTTTATACTTTTTTTCCCATACATGAGAGCTAACAGTCCAGTTAAAATCACCAGTTAGCCCAACACACATGGCGGTGTGGACTGGGAAAGAAACGTAGAGTTCCTGGAGAAGTAAACACAGGCAGAACATGCAAACTCCACAACCCCCCCCACAGAGGTCAGATAACAGAAGTTACAAGGCTGCGTAAAAATGTTGCATCAATGTCATTTTGTTGAGAAAAACAGATTTTTATTTACATTACAGAAACATCTCAGCTAAAAAAACTACCAGAGAAAACATCTGGATGTGTCTAGAACTGGATTTCAGTCCCTGCAGGAGTTCCTGATGAATTCCATCCAGGAACGGGATTTCAGGATCTTTTGGGAAGCGCATCTGATCAGACGTCATCTCACCGATCAGATTATCGGTCTAATGATGAACACAGTTTAAATATGTTCTGATCACTTCGATCAATGATCAGCCCTCACCTGAAGTTTTTAAACCAATAAAACTAAACATCCACAACATGATACGACACAAAACAACACGATGCAACATGGGACCACATGATATGACAAGAAAAAGCAGCATGGCACCTAGGGCTGGGCGATATATCGAATATACTCGAGATATCGTGGCTAGTCCTCTGTGCGATATAGAAAATGTCTATATTCGTCATATTCGAGTATCCTGTTGTTTTTAGCTGTGGGCGGGGTTTCCTCCCTCCTCCTCGACTCTCTGCACCGCTTTGCACAGAGAGTTAAAGCAAGCGCACCTTGTTACGTACATAACGTGAGCTACGTGCTACGTCATGAGAGGCAGCGTGGAGCCACTGTTGCCAACTTGGTGACTTTTTCGCTAAATTTGGCGACTTCTTGTGAAAAGCGACAAATCTAGCAACTTTTACTGGAGTTATTGGAGACTTTCCTGGTGTTTTGGCGACTGACTTTAAAGCGCATATTGTAAAGTTATTGTCAGAAGGAGAGTCTCTCCCCGTCCTAAAGCACTCAGTCGCTCCGGCTGCAGCTGCAGCCAGTCAGAGGAGCAGAGAGGACACCTGCACGACTCCACCTACAGTCACAATGAACAGCCAAATCCGCCACTGATCCCGCTCTGGATTACAGAGTGGGACGTAAATTACAAAGTTTTTCACGTCACGCAAAAATAATTAATTCTATTTGATTACATTCACAACCTCTGTCCCTTACTCACCTCATCCACTGTGTGTGTGACACAAGCATATTTATCTAGCTCGTCATGTCTCTAGAAAGTACAGAAAGCAGTGGGAATCAAACCCTGAATTAAAAGCTGGCTGAAGCCGTTTATTGGAGACGATACGAGGACATTCTGCCTGGATTATAAGACTGATTTCTACGCTAAACTCTGCGATTAAAAAAACATACACGACAACTCAAAATCGTATCCATAAAGCAAAGCCTTATAATAGTTCATCATTTGAAAAGTCCCCCCCAGAGCACCTATTTTCATACGTTGCATTTATTACATCATGCAAAGGCACTTTATTTTGTTTTAAAATGACATGTTTCTGCCACTGCTTTAACTGTTCAATAAATACCGTTTTGATCAGTTTGCTTCGTTACAATTTCATCCTTTTGGCATAAATGTTTAAAATCAGCATATCTTAATGCAGTATGAACAATTTATGTTTTAATGGAGACACAAAATCATCTTACTGATGTGATTGTATGCACCAAAGCATTCATTCAAGGCTAAGGTAAATATCGAGATATATATCGTATATCGTGACATGCCATAAAAATATTGGAATATTACTAAAAAGTCATATCGCCCAGCCCTAATGGCACCACATAATACGACATGGTACGACGTGGTACGACGTGGTACGACGTGATACGACGTGGTACGACGTGGTACGACGTGGTACGACGTGGTACGACGTGATACGACGTGATACGACGTGATACGACGTGATACGACGTGGTACGACGTGGTACGACGTGGTACGACGTGGTACGACGTGATACGACGTGATACGACGTGATACGACGTGATACGACGTGGTATGACATGGTACGACGTGATACAACGTGATACGACGTGATACGACATGAGGCTGCATGGTACCACATCATACGACATGGTATGACATGGCACTACATGATACAACACAATAAAGTGCGATAAATTATATGATAAGAGATGTCACGATGCGAAACATTACATTTTTATCTTCAGGTTGAGTTTGAAATTTGTTTTGCATCACGCCAGTAAGATGTTTCCACACGTTTCCATGGTGTCCAGTAGATGGTATAAAGGTTGTCCTGCGATTTTACTGCATATAACAAGATCAGGCAGCTCAGAGCTGTTCTGATGTAAAACTACGTGATCAATTCCACATCCTACAGTGGCATTTAATATGATCAATGAGGGACCTGCTCACTAAATCTCTGAAGATTCAGGACAAAATGTAAGAAATGTTCATTAATTAGTGAAGCAGAGACCCTGCAGACGAATTAACAGTTTTATTCTGACTTTCATACGTGTTCCAACAAGAGCGATGTCATGAATCAGACATCAACACGAACATGGAAATCTGTCCGTTCTGGTGATCGGAACAGATCATCCACATGGATTAACTGAAGGCTGACGTGAGGGGGGGTGACCCGTACATCTGCAGGCGTTTAACTTCCATCTGCCTCATGCAGCGAGCACACGAGCCTCGCGACGCTTCGCCATCACCGCGCTAAAGATGGCGCTGGTGGAGGCCTGCTCAGCTAATTAGTGACCTCCCCGGGCTGTGGGGCATGCTGGGATTGAAGTTGGAGGAGAAATAACTGTAATCAGGCGTCTCAGCTGAGCAGAGAGGGAGCGATGTGCGCTGTGCACGCCCAGGGATGTGCACCGAAACATCAAACTGCTTCTCCTGGAGACAAACCGTAATGACTACTGTATCATCAAAGCAGCCTGTAATCATATAAATTAAACCTCAAGTGGGCCTGGGTGGCTGCGCGAGCACAGTTAAGTCATTAGTCAGCCTTTCCAGAAAAGGCCTACAAACGGCTGCTTTAAAGAAGGGGTAATTACTCTGGAAAGCAGCATCCTCGCTCGTCCATTCATGCTGAACATCCCTGAAATTACAGCCGGTGACCACAGGGATGCCTCTTTCCTTCTAGAGCGCACTCTGCTAAAAATGTCCCTCAGAGGGTAAATTTAGAAGAAAGAAAACTACAATCTGCCACTCTGAAGCTGCAGCTTCACAAATCTTCCCGTCTTTCCGTCTGTCATCCCTTAATTTTCCCACAGGTCCTGATTTAGCAGTTTAACCCTCAATGGTTGCCTTTTCAGGCCCTTAGAGGACAAAAAACTGCTATAAAAACTTGTTTTATCCCTAAAATCTTCAGTTTTAATCCAAATCACCAACATGTAATTATTCATATTATTAAAAGCTTTATATGCCAATAAAATGTCATAAAGTCACAAACAAAAATTACTTAATTTCCTTTTTTTTTTTATATATGTGTTGTAAATGCACAAAAAAAGATTAAACAATTTGCTTTATTCTAATTGTAACCCTTTAAGTCCCAGTTATTACATAATGTCATAGTTATATATATTTATACCACGGTCAGTGACAATTCTAATGCTAACTGGCTGCAATATTTTCTTAGTTTGGCGAGTTAAATCGCTGTAATAGTACTTAGACATTAGAGGCGTCACCGTAGCAATGCATTAATCGACTGATTCAGATCAGTTCCTTTTGACATGTGAATGAGAGAAACATGCTGTAGCTTGACATCAGTTTAGCATGAAAACTACATAGAAGCCAACATTAAATAGTTCCTGTACTTTAGCATATTTAGCAGGTTTTGAAAAAAGAAATAAAATGTTTACTGTGTGGGAACAACAGGAAACAACTCAGATTCGTGTGTTAAATGCAAAAAATGCACTTTGCGGAGGAACATTCTAGTGTGTTCTAGACTCCACGTTGTGCATTATATAACAGTTGCATGCACGGCTCCTCGCTGTTTGTTCCTTTGTTTGTCCGGCTTGCGTTTGTGTGTATATATATATATATATATATATATATATATATATATATATATATATATATATATATATATATATACACACATATACATATATATATATATATATATATACACATATACATATATACATATACACATATACATATATACATATACACATATACATATACACATATATATATACATATACACATACATATACACATACATATACACATACACACATACACATTTACATATATATACACATATACATATATATATATATATATATATACACATACATATACATATACACATATACACATATATACATATACATATATACATATACATACATATATACATATACACATATACATACATATATACATATACACATATACATATATATATACATATACACATATACATATATATACATATACATATATATATACATATACACATATATATACACACATACATATATACATATACACATATATATACACACATACATATATACATATACACATATACATATATAAAAAATAATATTATATTCATTCATTCATTAATTCATTATCCTAACTGCCTAATCCAAATCAGGGTCGCAGGGAAGCTGGAGCCTATCCAGCAGTCTTTGGGCGAAAGGCAGGGTACACCCTGGACAGCTCGCCAGTCCATACATATCCAGTCCATATGTACATATACATACATATTATATAGTATTGACATAAAACAGTGACATTATGCCACCAAACAGGCCTATAAAGGGTTAATAATTTGAATAATTTTATATTTGCTCATTTTTAGTTGGAGGAAAATTGATTGAGTGATTTGAGTGCAAAATAGGTGGAAAAATATCAATTTGAAACGTTTTACAGCAGTTTTGGGAGAAGACTAATATTGCATCCAAATCCGTTTGGTTTATAATTTATCTCTGTTAAAAAAGATCTTCTAATAAAATCCAGAGTGAATTACAAGGAAATTAACTTGTTTTGAGTGGCTTTTCGGGAGCGGTTGAACCGGCTCATCTCACCTTCTATGGGGCAGAAACGAGGAACCTTGTCAGGCATCAGCGTCTTGTCTTTGTGCTTGCAGTACACCTCCACGATCTGCTGCCGGCATTCCCGGCTCTTGGCTCGGGACAGAGCTGAGATGGCCTCCTTCCCGCTGATCTCACACTGCGGCTGCTCCTTCCTCGGCTCCGGGCCAGCGGGCAGCTGAGGCGAGGGCGGCCTCTTTGTCTGGTAGAACTGAGGATCCTGATTGGACCCCTGGGCAGGTGCGGGGAGGGTGGGCAGCTGGGGGTGGGCCTTGCGGAGGTGGGTGCGGTTGTAACTGTGGCCTCTGGGTTGGGCGGGCAGGTGTTTGAGGATGTCGTTTCCCAGCATGCTCGGGGCTTTGTCCGGCTTGCGTTTGGCGTTTGCGGCGGGGAGTCGCTGGCGCTGGGACTGCGCTCCCAGGTTGCTGTTGCTGTCGATGGAGTCGAAGTCTTTAGGGACCGAGTTCTCGTTATTGTTGCTGTCTGGATGGAGTTTCTCTTTGGGCCGGTGGGAGTGGTACCCATCCTGAGAGGGAGGAAGAAAAATCATCATCTGTTTGAAAGTCAGAATTAAAACAATTCTCCAGGATACACATATTTATATACAAATACAGATTTATTCATCGTGTTCTGCTTATGAAACGTCCGATGGCGACTCGTACAGACGAAAAGCGTCAAAGCCAAACACAGCGACAGACTGGACATCTTCCTGCTGGTTTGACGGGGTTCTGGGACCTGCAGTTTATGTACTGAACTCGGTGGATAGATGCCGTTTCTTCACAGGAAACTGATGAAAACTGTCAAACACGCGACTCTCTCCTTTTCCAGCTAAAGACCATTTCCATGCACATCCAGGCTTTCTGACCCGCTTGGGTCGTTACGAGCATGCGCTAGCAGCATATGCATAAATTATTTAAATTGTCCATTGTGAGTCTTCCTCTTTGGATGAAGAGCCAGGGGCCCTCGTTTGTTATAGGCCCCTATCAGAGCATGTGTGTGTGTGTGTGTGTGTGTGTGTGTGTGTGTGTGAGTGTGTGTGTCTGCACTAAAGCCACATGACCTCAATAGGTATTCTAATCCCACATATCGCCCCATTTCTGTCGTTTCCAGAGATAAACAATGTGTTTCTGTGTTTATACATCGTCAACACCCCCCCCCCCCCCCCACACACACACACACACACAGAAAGCAGTAATATCAGCTGTGCCACCTGCTCCACAGACAACCTGTTATTATCTCATCTGGAATATCAGCTTGGAGGAATGTGAGTGTGTGCTGCCATCTCTGTGAACGTAACAGAAAGAGACGAACAGCTCACACACGAGTTAACACAGTGAAGGTTTGTTCTTCTGGAGCGTTAAACGCTGAATGTCTGAGCTGAGAAAGCTGCTTCTCCGTCACACTACACACACATTTCCATGTGAAACGCTGCCGCCGCAGAAACAGGCTGGGAACTTCTGTTAACAAAAGCCAGCAAGACAAAAGAGCGTGAAGACAGAACCACAAACAGAATGAGGCAATGTCAGCACATGAAACAACCCAGACAAACGTTCAAAAAGAGCCAAAGATGCTCAGAAAAGAACCAAACATGATGAAGAAAAAACACTGACATCCAACCAGCCAATCACACGCAGAGGTGCTGAAGTCCAAGTAGACAATAGAAGATGGAGAAACATTGCTGGTCTGATGAGTCTCCATTTCAGCTCCACATTCACATGGTAGGATCAGAATCTGCTGGAAAAATCATGACAACATGGAGAACGGGAAGTTCTCATCATGATGTGGTGGAACGGGAGATTCTCATGGTGATGTGGTGGAACGGGAGATTCTCATGGTGATGAGGTGGAACGGGAGATTCTCATGGTGATGAGGTGGAACGGGAGATTCTCATGGTGATGAGGTGGAACGGGAGATTCTCATCTTGATGAGGTGGAACGGGAGATTCTCATGGTGATGAGGTGGAACGGGAGATTCTCATCTTGATGAGGTGGAACGGGAGATTCTCATCTTGATGTGGTGGAACGGGAGATTCTCATGGTGATGAGGTGGAACGGGAGATTCTCATCATGATGAGATGGAACGGGAGATTCTCATCATGATGAGGTGGAACGGGAGATTCTCATCATGATGAGATGGGACGGGAGATTCTCATCATGATGAGATGGAACGGGAGATTCTCATGGTGATGAGGTGGAACGGGAGATTCTCATTTTGATGTGGTGGAACGGGAGATTCTCATCATGATGAGGTGGAACGGGAGATTCTCATCATGATCAGGTGGAACGGGAGATTATCATCTTGATGTGGTGGAACGGGAGATTCTCATGGTGATGAGGTGGAACGGGAGATTCTCATCTTGATGTGGTGGAATGGGAGATTCTCATGGTGATGAGGTGGAACGGGAGATTCTCATCTTGATGTGGTGGAACGGGAGGTTCTCATCTTGATGTGGTGGAACGGGAGGTTCTCATGGTGATGTGGTGGAACGGGAGATTCTCATCTTGATGTGGTGGAACGGGAGATTCTCATGGTGATGAGGTGGAACGGGAGATTCTCATGGTGATGAGGTGGAACGGGAGATTCTCATCGTGATGTGGTGGAACGGGAGATTCTCATGGTGATGTGGTGGAACGGGAGATTCTCATGGTGATGAGGTGGAACGGGAGATTCTCATCTTGATGTGGTGGAATGGGAGATTCTCATGGTGATGAGGTGGAACGGGAGATTCTCATCTTGATGTGGTGGAACGGGAGATTCTCATCATGATGAGGTGGAACGGGAGATTCTCATCATGATCAGGTGGAACGGGAGATTCTCATCTTGATGTGGTGGAACGGGAGATTCTCATGGTGATGAGGTGGAACGGGAGATTCTCATGGTGATGAGGTGGAACGGGAGATTCTCATCTTGATGTGGTGGAACGGGAGATTCTCATGGTGATGAGGTGGAACGGGAGATTCTCATCTTGATGTGGTGGAATGGGAGATTCTCATGGTGATGAGGTGGAACGGGAGATTCTCATCTTGATGTGGTGGAACGGGAGATTCTCATCATGATGAGGTGGAACGGGAGATTCTCATCATGATCAGGTGGAACGGGAGATTCTCATCTTGATGTGGTGGAACGGGAGATTCTCATGGTGATGAGGTGGAACGGGAGATTCTCATGGTGATGAGGTGGAACGGGAGATTCTCATCATGATGAGGTGGAATGGGAGATTCTCATGGTGATTAGGTCGAACGGGAGGGTCTCATCATGATGTGGTGGAACGGGAGATTCTCATGGTGATGAGGTGGAACGGGAGATTCTCATGGTGATGTGGTGGAACGGGAGATTCTCATGGTGATGTGGTGGAACGGGAGATTCTCATCGTGATGTGGTGGAATGGGAGATTCTCATCATGATGAGGTGGAACGGGAGATTCTCATGATGTGGTGGAATGGGAGATTCTCATCATGATGAAGTGGAACGGGAGATTCTCATGATGTGGTGGAACGGGAGATTCTCATCATGATGAGGTGGAACGGGAGATTCTCATGGTGATGAGGTGGAACGGGAGATTCTCATCGTGATGTGGTGGAACGGGAGATTCTCATCGTGATGTGGTGGAAAGGGAGATTCTCATCGTGATGTGGTGGAATGGGAGATTCTCATCATGATGAGGTGGAACGGGAGATTCTCATGATGAGGTGGAACGGGAGATTCTCATCATGATGTGGTGGAACGGGAGATTCTCATCATGATGAGGTGGAACGGGAGATTCTCATGGTGATGAGGTGGAACGGGAGATTCTCATCATGATGAGGTGGAACGGGAGATTCTCATGGTGATGAGGTGGAACGGGAGATTCTCATGGTGATGAGGTGGAACGGGAGATTCTCATCATGATGAGGTGGAACGGGAGATTCTCATGGTGATGAGGTGGAACGGGAGATTCTCATGGTGATGAGGTGGAACGGGAGATTCTCATCATGATGAGGTGGAACGGGAGATTCTCATGGTGATGAGGTGGAACGGGAGATTCTCATGGTGATGAGGTGGAACGGGAGATTCTCATCATGATGAGGTGGAACGGGAGATTCTCATCTTGATGTGGTGGAACGGGAGATTCTCATGGTGATGAGGTGGAACGGGAGATTCTCATGGTGATGTGGTGGAACGGGAGATTCTCATGGTGATGAGGTGGAATGGGAGATTCTCATGGTGATGAGGTGGAACGGGAGATTCTCATGGTGAGGTGGAACGGGAGATTCTCATCTTGATGTGGTGGAACGGGAGATTCTCATGGTGATGAGGTGGAATGGGAGATTCTCATGGTGATGAGGTGGAACGGGAGATTCTCATGGTGATGAGGTGGAACGGGAGATTCTCATCATGATGAGGTGGAACGGGAGATTCTCATGGTGATGAGGTGGAACGGGAGATTCTCATGATGAGGTGGAACGGGAGATTCTCATCATGATGAGGTGGAACGGGAGATTCTCATGATGAGGTGGAACGGGAGATTCTCATCATGATGTGGTGGAACAGGAGATTCTCATCATGATGAGGTGGAACGGGAGATTCTCATGGTGATGTGCAGCAACTGTGTTATGCTTCATGTGAACATGGAGCAAAATTCCTGAGGAATCTTTCCACCTTGTTAAATTTATGACACTATAAATTCAGGTAGTTCTGGAGGGAAAGGTGGCCAAACCCAGTACTAAAAGATGCTAAAAGTTGGGACACAAAATATACCTGTATCGTTCTGATACCAAGTAAATTAAGGGTTAGTATTATCAATATCAATACTGACATTGATACTGACAGTTTAAAGCGCTGTCAAAATAAAAACCTTAATGAAAAGAGATTTATTTGTAGAATTAACTTGTTAATTTCTAAACACATAAACAACTAAGTTGTATCACTTTTAAAAATTTAAATTTGGTCATCATGGTGAGAGAAACTGGTTTTGTCACTGAGGTAAACCGGATCCACAAAAAACCTTTATCACTGTATCTCCGACGGTTTTGACTGTTTTATCAGCCTTACATTTAGAAATTTTATCAGCAGGTGCCTAGACACATAATTACTACTGGTGTTATCAGTTTAACACCTATACTAATCATATTCATTTCATAAAAAATACATAAAAGTAAAAAAAAGAAATGCTGAAAGTATTTGTAGCAAATGCGACAACAGATGTCAAGCAGTTAAAAATCTGAACCTACCATTTTCAAGCCTTACATTAGAGTATCAATGTTATCACGTAAGTATCGATCAATGGAGATACCAGAGTTGATATCGATACTATCTGTGTTTGGATCAATCCACCTACCATTACTGGCCACAATCTGGCCAATGGGAACTGTCCTGTTCTATAGGAGAGCAATGGATGGATAAACCAATAAAAAAAACTTTCTAAAGATCAATACCTTGTATAACTACTGTCTCTGTCTCCCAGTAGGACAGAGGACTGGATGACAGCATCTGAATCCGAAACATGTCTGATGATGAGACGTTTAACACCTGATTTGGTGCTGAAGGCGTGAAGTTCTGCGGAAAGTCTGGCTTTCATTTCCCACCGGTTCCTCTCTCCTTCACTGATCTCTGAACAGAGAAAAGCTGTGCGTTTTTTCCCAGAAGGCCGTGCATTCCATGGAGACGGGCCACAGCTAAAATACCAGCGCTCACCTACAAAGACACCATTCTTCATGCACACTCAGACTGAGTCACCGCTGTCCTGCAGGCTTCTTGTTCCAGTCTCCTCCCCAGCAGGTTCTTATTGAAGCCGTCTTTCTGCCTTCAGACCTCCTGCGGCGCCATCATAAAGGCGACAGAGGACAAACAATGGAGGCGTCCTCTCAGGCAGAGACGGACATGGAGGTGTGACGGATACACAACCTCCTGTTCATGGGACTGCTGCTGATTTCAGGGCAAACTCATTGAAAGACACGCTAGTTGTGACTCAAACATACTGGCTGGACCGCTGAGTTGTGTCCCACTGCTGATGCTAACGTTAGCATTGCTCATGCTAACATTAGCATTGCTTATGCTAATGCCTAAGAGGACGGCTCCATTGTTTGTCCTCTGTCACCCAGCAGTGACAAAAAGCTCAGTCATAAATCTGTTACTTTAACATCCGCTATAGCTTCACTTTCTGAACATTTCCTCCCCTTACACAAATGAAACCGCTGTGCTGCGGGTTTAGTGGCGCAGCAGTGAAAAAAGTCCTCCCGAAACAGCTGCTCTGTTGCAAATTTAGTGGTATAACTAAGCCTGTCACGATAACAAATTTTGCCATGCAATTAATTGTCTCAAAAATGATTGCGATAGGTGATTATTAATATTGTGCAAAGCAATTATTGTTGCCATTTTAAGACCATTTTCAATTAAAATAATAATGCCATAATAATGAAAGTTCACCCTTTCAAAAATTAACATCCTTTAATTTCTACAGAACATTTAGCTTGATGTGCAGAATAGACTCATCCAGTCCCCAGTCTGCTGAAACAGATCAGGATTTCTCCTGGGGGTTTGGCAACGTGGTTTTCTGAAACATATGGTCTCTAAACATGATGTAGCACAGTGACAGTCTATGGTAAAGCTCATATAAATGGACATCATTTGGACTCGACCAGAGGTGGAATGGTAACATTTAATGTCTTCGCGGTCAGCATGTCATTTTTCATGTCATTGTAAAGTTGTGAAATTGCAGTTTGTTCGGGTCTTTTTTTCCCAGCTGGTAAAACTGCAGATGATTGTGTTTTAAGTGCAGATGAAAACTTGTTGCGTTAACTGTGTTTAGTTAATACTGTCTTAAAACAAATGCAGCGCTCGCTCTCAGTGAGCGAGACAGAACTTATTGTGCACATTTTTTCTTATGTGATTAATTGACCTATTGCGACAGGCCTTGGTGTAGCAGTGAAAAAGGTCCTCCTAAAACAACTTCGGCATCACTAACAAACAGTTTTTTCTCAAGTCCCTCTTCCAAAATTTCAGCTAAGATTGCCGTTTGTATCTTGGATTTTTTCTTTCTAACCCGTAGAACTTAGATGAAGTGAGTTCAGACATGTTTAAACAAAGTCATGTTTTAGTCTGTACCAAACATTTTATTTTAATTAAAAAGCCTAAATTTTGCAGATGTTGTCCCAACATTGTGATTACACTCAGGGGAAAATTAAACTATTTATTTTATTCATTCAACAACTACTTTACTTCAAGACAGGACTTTATTCCATTGCATATCTTTGCTAAACCTATCGGTGCTGTAGACTGAACGCACCAGATTGGTTTCACTCCATTAATGTCCAAATTACCTGAGACTCCGGATCCACCTGAATGTATTTAATTATCAAGATTTACTACAACCATGTCTTTTTATCATAATGATTAGTTTTAGAGAGACATCCGTCTCTCTGCACGCCATAGTTCAGTCTTGTCAGCTTTATGGACACCTTTTTATGGTATTTTCAAGTGTTTACCAGCAAATGGTTTCACCAATCTAAGATGAGAAATATGAAGAAGAAATTGATGAACGAGGCCCATTTATACAGGGTTTACTGTATAAAAGAAACCAGTACACCGCCACACACAGTCCACAACCCACCAGTTATCCAGAAAGTCAAAGTGAAACCGCTTTTAAAATGAGTTCAGAGGAAGAGAGTAAACATTCATGTGAATCAGTTTGTTCACCATTCCTGTTGTTTGTAAGTGAGCCTTGTAAATAAACCGACCTGCTGAGAGGAACTAAGTGTGTTTACGGGACGTAAATGATCGGATAAGCTAACAGAGAGAGAGAGGAGAGGTTGTCGTCTTCTGGCAGAAGCCAGAAAAAATGTTACAAGCAACATGAGAGAAAAACACACGTGCATTTACAGAAATAAGGGCTTCATTCATCGCGCTTTACGAAAACTCCTGGGGAGGTTTGTTTGCTTTCAGCCTCCTTTGGCGACGTGAACCCACCTCCGGGAAAAGGTGTGGTACCTGAGGAGTTTTAACCGTCAGATCTCAGTTAAGGATCAGCCCATTGATACTGCGGTCAATACCACGATATCAGCTCGTAAAAATACTGCATTTAATACTTTAAGTCTGGAGATACAGCTCTACTGATACAAAACATGTTTTTGTTCTCACTTCTGAGAGTTTAATGAAATAAAATCGTGTGAAGCCAAAAAAGTGTTTTTTTTCTTGTGTCACATGATCATGGCAGCCAATCAGATGTCATGATGATGATGCTGCTTCTGTTAATGATGACGAAGATTTATTTGAACATTTTACTCATTTATTGCAGGTTATCGAGCATAATGTTATTATATTTATTATATCACTTTTACATCTCATTTTTATTTCCCATTTAATAAATGTGAATAATCTTAAATAAATTAACTACAAATTAATATATTTAATCTATTTTTTGTTTAATTTACTTATCAGTTTATTATTTTACTGTCTTAAAAGAATTTATTTCTAGTATTCATATTCTTAAATTTTGTTTTATTCCATATTGCCTTTTAATATAATTATTAATGCACAACTGTACAATCTGGATTTTACTTTAAGGGTCCCTTACAGAAAAAAAACATGTGGTTTATTGGAACATTTTCATGTGATCACATGGAAATTAAATGTGGTTTTTCACATTTGGTTTTTCATAATTACATGTGACACATCTGATTTACATGGGAATTACATGCTATTTGCATGTGAACCACGTGATTTGCATCCAGTTGCTTACATGTGTATCACATAAAGACGTTACAATAACATGTAAATGTCCCAGAAACATCTGGAGCAGGTGGTGTTTCAGTAAGGGGCAAGATGTATTGATATTGGTATAAGTATTGTTATGGTCTATCCTTCTGAACACAGACTTCATGGTTCAGTCTAACAAACATCTTCACCATTCAGTCTGTCAAAATGTTACATAACGAATCTCACTGCTGGCGTCATCACATCCTCCGTCTCCCTGATGGTTCTTACTGAAGATAAGAAAACAACAGCAGGACAGTTTCATCAGGACAACGAGTCCAGCAACACAAAAGCAGAAAGCTGAAGACAGGCTGGGGAGACAAAAGGAAAACAGAGCCAGATGGACACAGAGTAAGCTAAATGGACTATCATGAAGGTCAGGATGTGACTGTGAAACCTGCCTGAAACAAGCAGGGATTACAGCAGGGATTTCACCCTCATCTATGCCAGATTTAGTGAGAATTATTTCAAAGAAAATAGACATAAAGCAGCTTTCTGCTTCGTCTAATAACAGTAGGTGGAGATAAATAACACACGAACTATATTCCACAGAGAAATCCTTAGTTGAACTAGTTTTATTGTACTTATATGACTAAATTAGTCGTGTCTACCAGTGTATGTTTTTACAAATCCCTTTAATCTGGGATGTTTTTTATTCTATTGTTGTAAATAGCAAACTGCTGCACACAAATATTCTGTTATTGGACATTAGGTTTTAGTTTTTTTGTTACATTCTAAAAGTTTTCTACTTCTGTCTCAGCGTATCTTGTTTTTTAAGGCTGTTCCAGGTCTGTTGGTGGTCTTCCCTCTTATAACATACAAATCTTTTTACAATCAGGAGGATCTAGACTGAAACTCCGCCAACAGCAGAACAAACAGCCAAAACCTCCAGACAGATTTATAAAAACTCATTTTATCCAAAAACACAAAGTCTGGATCTCTAAACCAACCTTATACCTCATTAAAAATAACTGTCCAAATGGAGTCTAAATCCTCATCAAACTAAGTCAAAACAGTCAAACTTTGAAATGATGGCCATAAAAACAAAGACTGAAATCTACCGGACACCACTTTAAAACCAGTTTCAACCAGAACCAAAACCAGTCTGAGAAAACAGTCCAGTTTCTTGCATCAGGCATGAAGATTCATACGAAGCAACAAACATTTCATGTGAGACTGAAAAAGAGAAACTTTAGAAACTCTGGTGTGTTTTCAGTCAGGAGTTTCTTCTGGTTTCAGTTCCAGGTGCATTCAAAGCCCCTCGGCAATGTGGGTAATCAGTGTTTAAGCTCACCTTTTCATGCCAATAAATCTGTTACAGAAAAACAAAGAGTTGCAACAAAGTTGCAAATGAGACTAAAAGTCTCAATCCCACCAGAGAACCCGGATCTGAACGGATCCTCTGGGATGATCTGACCAGGCTGAGCTGATGTTGGTGCACATTCAGCTTCAGGCTTGTGTGGATGAGATTTGAGGAGCAGTTTGAGGGTTCAGACCATTTTTTAAGAGTCCCCACAAACACAGCACAAACACAAGCATCAAGGAGCCTCATCGTCCTCAGTTGTTACCTTCACCTCATAGCAAACCAGCAGTACTCAGATTACAACCAATGAGACAACTGGAGGAGTGTTTACAGATGTGTGTGTGCGTGTGTGTGTGTGTGTGTGTGTGTCTAGTTTAGTGTGTTTACGGATGTCATGAATACTTGTGACGACCATCGCTGAGTTAAGCTTAACCACGAGATCTGCACAGAAAACTGCAGGAAGCAGCAATGCTAACATGTAGCGCAGCTACAATGTAACATGTTGCATAGCAGCAATGCTAACATGTCGCTTAGAAGCAATGCTAACATTTAGCATAGCAGCAAAGTAATCTGTAACGTGGCAGCAATTATATATATCATATAGCAGAGCAGCAATGCCAACATGTAGCGTAGCAGTAATGCTAACATGAAGCATAGTAGCAATGCTAACATGTAGCATGAAAGCAATGCTAACATGTGGCATAGCAGCAATGTAACATATAGCATCGCAGCAGTGCTAACATTTAGCAGAACAGCAATGCAACAGATTGTGTAGCAGCAGTGCTAATATTTAGCATAACAGCAATGCAACACGTTGCGTAGCAGCCATGCTAAAATGTAGCATAGCAGCCATGCTAACATGTAGCATAGCAGCATGACAGGGAGAAACTGCTAAGAGTCTACCTGCTTCAGCATCCAAACCAGTTTAAACTTCTTCCTTTACTTATTCCTAAAATTACTTTCTGCATTCCTAGGACTATTCTACTTTGTTCTGTTTTATTCTATTCTATACTTGGCTCAATCCTCGGACTACTTATTCATCCCTAGATGAACTGAGATGCTATCTTGTGGTTTCCACTGAAAGTAATGTTTTCTTTTTAGAAGGAGATATAATTACATGTTCTGCTGTGTTCCAGGTGAATTTATTCTGACAGTAACACACATGTTGATTCTGACACGTCTGTAGTAATCTCACGTCTCAGCTTCCTGTAGACATCAGGATGTAAGATTCAGCCCTTGTAATTGTGGAGAAATGCCTCAGAACATCATGAAGAGATTAAGAGGTTTCTCTGGATTTTCATGCCAAAAGATGTTAAAGTCCTATTTTCTCTAAATAAAAGTTTAAAGAATGAATGATATTAAATTTCCTATTAAGGGTAGAAGATGGACCAGTTACTTTGGGTATTTTAGGCTAATTTCTGAGGTTTAATACCTAGTAGGCCTGTTCAGCTGTCAAGCCACTGACTACAGCTGGATTTTAGACTGAATTTTATTTAAAGCATCAAATTCTTACGTCATCTTCCAGGCACAAACCAGCTGCCCTGCAGCGAGTAAAAACACCATCATTTCCACCTACACAGTCAGGTCGCGTTACTGTCTTACTGGGTTTATTACTATTTATGCAAATTAGTCATCGAGCAGGAATCTGGTTGTTTAGATCCACAAGCAGCTCGTCCCGCATGTTCTGTCCAGACAGGTGTGAATCTGGATCTCTGATGGGCACAATGGGACGACTTTAAGCATCTAGAAATCATTCAAGGCAGCTTTGGTTTATAGATCAACAGGATCAAGATGTAGACCTGGTCTAGTAAAAGTCTACAGACATCTGGACCTGCAGTCGGTTCTGGTTCAGTCTCGCTTGTTCACCTGACAGACTGGAGGGGGACCAGGTCGCAATGTGGTCCAGTCAGAGTCCAGACCTCGTCCTGACTGCAGGACCCAGACGGGCTGCAGGGAGACCAGGTCTCAGTCTGGTCCAGAGTCCAGACCTCGTCCTGACTGCAAGAACCAGACGGGCTGGAAGAAGACCAGGTCTCGGTGTGGTCCAGGCCTCTGGGACCAGAAAAGCATGACTTAAACCTCCTGCTGCTGAAGCAGCTTCTAGAACCTTCCGGATCACCAGAAGGAAGCAGATTTTCTGCATTTTATGTAAGTTGTAGTGAAGAAGAAAAGGAGACCGTGCGATCTGTTGTCGTCCGAGGCTGAATTTACTGAGACCAGGAGACGCCGAATCCTCTGCTCCCGTTCGTACTTCGTTGTTCTGCGTATGCTTCGACCTTCCTGGGGACAATCAGATGTAAATCAGCTGCTAGGCTAACTCTGTAGCACACCTACATGTGTGCACACGTACGTTCATCAGTAGTTCAAATAAATCAATAAGAGTGAGAAGGAATTTAACTAAGACCAGGTTTCAACCCTGAACACGGAGGAGGGGACATGTTGTCCAGTCAAACAGCTCCTCACAAGTCCACACATGCAGCGTTCATGTGGGGGGGGCGTTCCACTTTTTATTGAGCTCCTTCAACTGGCTGTTTATTGGAAACAGGACGCTTCTTCCTGCCAATAAACACACCCACACACATGCAGTTTATGACAGCAGACCTTCAGGCGGCCATGAGCGCCCCAGGTTATCTGTCTGGCAAATAAAGTAATCAGATTACTCACATGATCTGTCCTAGGAAGGAATTAGGGTTTTTTTAACCTGATATTATCCTGAGAAACGGAGAAACATGTTTAATCAATAATCAGTGTTGATGTTGCTCCACTCTCCCTTGCACCAAACCTCAGATCAATAAACACACCGCTGAAAATGTCACATTAGTCCAATGAATACGTCCAACGCCGAGAGTGAACGAGTCGTCTGGAAACATGGATTTCTCATTTATTTCATATTAATAACTGAAATAAAAGTGATTCTGTTATTGTAGATTATTTTACGTTTTCAAGACTTTAACCCTAAAACTTTGAGACACTTTCTGCTCCTGATTGGAAATTACTGTCAATTTAAGCTGTCTGATTGGTGGAAAGTCTGACAGGAAGTGGCGAGGAGAGGTCTCTTAGCAACACAGTAGTGATAGTAACAAATAATGATGTCATCATGGATCATTGTGGATATACCATATAGAATAAACACTACATGTTGTGGTTGGATTGTAAACATCCTGGATGGGATAGAAATGCTGAAGGTTCAGATATCCATCCCATAATTACACACTAGCGCTTCTGACACAGCGATGGTGATAGACTTGGATGTCCATGTAAATCTCTACAGAAGGTTGTTTTAGCAGGAAAATGAGAACAATGCCAGACAGGACTTGTTTGTTCCAGTCAAAAAGGAGAAAAGTGAAGTAAACAGAATAACTTTTCACTGTTTTCCGAGGAAAAAACACCAGCTGGCAGCCGGGATTCACACGAACTGGAACCGTATGTCCTGGCACCGGTAATGCAGCTCATTTCGTCTGATTGGTCGTATGATGACACCAAACACATCAACTCTTCTCTGTCTATGGACTAGGATACTGGGGCTACAACTAACGATTATTTTAATAGTCGACTAATCTATAGATAATTTTTTCCATTTGTCACGATTATTTCTGTCCCGCCCACCATTTGTGCTTCCAGTTGACTCTTTTTACTGGTTCCAGTATGTTTTAGCCCACTCTCCCCATCTGCATCATATGAATGTCCCCCTGATTCCCAGTCAGTCACAACATAATGTCCTTTAGGAAGTTAAAAGAACGACTCCTGAACCAGTTGAATATTAAGCTTAACAGCTTACTACTAATTTATTTTGAAACATTCAAACTTAGCTATAGTGTCATATTCAAGCTGTACAGAATTTACCTCAAAAGGAAAAACCTCATAGTTTTCGTAGAATTGTATTGAAATGATTATTTACATCTTGAAAAGCCTCTTTTGTAGGTAAACAAGGGCCAGAATCTTTGAAAAAACATTCCTGAATCCAAACGGTGATCCGGCTCACCACCAAAATTAAATCACTTCTTCCTTTTCACATTTCCAACAACTCCTGAAGATTTCATGAAAATCTATCCAGAACTTTCTGAGTTATCTTGAACACAAACAGATAAACGGCAGTAAAAAGCAGAAGCTCTTTGGCAGAGGTAACAGCAGCACATCGCTACTCGCTAATGCTAACTTTGCCATCAGGAACGCTGGGAACCATGACTCCGGGGAGCTTTCCTTCCAGATGCTCATGCATGACTGTCGTGCTGCAGTGGTACGCCAACTCTGCATGGCAAACGACACATTTGACCTGTTTGAAACTTTTAGCGTGAAATATCCCCAAACTTTGGAAACAGGTTGCGCCGCCATCAGTTTCTTCTTCATTGTTTAAACAAAGACGCTGTAGGACAATGCTGCCCCCAGCACTTCCTGTGGTGCTTTGTGTCGTTTGCTTGGTGTTTGGAGTTCTTATACTGTCTGAAAAGCCGTGGTTGGTAAATGGCGTCAAGTTGGCTGGCGCAGCGTTTTATTAGCAAAGCCGTTACGGGTGTTTATAACGCAGCACGTTGACAAGGAAATTTTGCGTCAATGAATTTTCATTGTCAACTTTGTTGATATATCGTTGAAGCCTTGTGGGATACACTACCACTATGTAAATAAGAAAGGAGCTCTTAGTAGACATGAAGTGTAGTGGAACAGACCAGGTTCACAGAGAGAACTGGAAGCCAGGTTAAAATTAGAAATGTGTCCAGAAAAATGAAGAAAATAATACATTTAAAGTGTCATAATGGTCAGAATTTGACCTTTATTTGCTAGATTTGGATCTGTGTTCAGTTGTTCAAGAGTTTGATTAAAATTTTAAACACAATTTTCTAATGAAAAAAAAGGCAAAAAATTCTGGTTCTTATAAGACAACAGAAAATACAATGATTACCAACTAACAAACCATTATTTACCTAGTAAGACTCAAATAGAAGCTCTGTGTGAAACTAAATGAAGCTCCATCTGAGAACTGACTCTTTTAAGAGAACTGAGTCAAAACAACCGAATCTTTGAAAAGAGCTGAACCTCCCATAGTTTCCCCTTTCCCATCACTTCCCATATTCACCTCTAACTTTGTGCTCTTCACGCCTCCTAAAACTCTTGTCCTATAATAAGCTCCGGCATGAATCTCCATGGTTGTAACTGTCAGGACGCACAGAGGGAAGATCACAGAGTCTCTACTAAACTCTAATGAAAGGATACACAAGAAGATCCCTGCAACACACCTCACCCTTTCCCCTCATTCTCTCACGTACAGTAAGTTCATGTCAGAACAACACAAGAACACCTGGATCAAAAGGAGTTTTCTTTACATAAAACAAAGGAATCTTCATCTTTTCATACCTGATCACCACAGTGATGATTACAGACCGGCTGAGCCTGGCGACAGATGGGAAAACATGACTGAATGACAACGTGGAAGATGGAAGACAGTAAAAATATTTTTTCCCATTTAATCCAACACCACCATGGACCAGTTTCTGTCCTGGATTTGTTTATGGTTTAACCAAGAAAACCATTTAAATTACAAAGCTTAGAACATTTTGAAGAGAATTGGAGGGGTAAAATTGATGTTGAGGTTTAATTCATGCGCCAGATTTGTTTGAAATTAGCACCATTCCCTCATTAATGCGGATATCATGAGGGAAAACGTGCGTTTTTAATCTGTTAATCTGCAGCTATCGTCTCATTTTGCTGTGGTTTAATCTGCTGATGTTACGCTGCAGACACATGAGTCAGGCTGGTGTTTTTCCTGCCAGACTGGCCGCTCATCAACACCATAAATAAGCTGATTTTGTAATGAAGTCTGGCCTACCGACAGCGCGCAGAAATGCCTCAACAACAGGCAGCAGCTGCCGCGCAGCAGCAGCATCTCCTCCGCTGCCATGCGGCTCCTCTCCCCGACACATTTCCACTCGAAGCACGCGTGTAAAATCATGCATTAACACAGCAGTACATCATTCCAACCCACCGCCTGCATCCTGTGACGGACAGCCGCTTTTCCGTGCAGCGGCGCCGGCGGGTCGCCCTTCTTCTGCAGCCCCTTCCGCGGGGGCTCCTTGTCGGCTTTGTTGAGCCCCCCGCTTCGCTCCTCTCTCTTCTCCCGGCTCCTGGCGCCCCCGTCTCCGCCTCCAGAATCCAGGCTGCTGAAGTTCCACACGATGAGAGTCTGGACCAGCAGGACGGCCAGAGCGGCGACCAGCAGCGCAGACCGGGAGCGCCGGGCCAGTCTGCGGGCGCACGGGTTCCCGTTCATCTCTCCTCCTCCCGCTCCCTCCGGTTCTCACTGACACCGAGAGCCCCGTCCGCTAAACGCAGCCAGCGGGGTGTGAATGCTCCCCACCGCGGCCTGAGAGGGCTACAGGCAAGCAGACAGGAGAAGGAGGAGGAGGAGGAGGAAGAGGAGGAGGGAATTTGGCACAAGCTTGGAATGAGGATAGAGGTTTGGAGGCTGCGGGGAGGACGCAGAGGCCCTCATGTGGCTATTAACGAGTCAACAGGAGAGGAAAGCGTTTATATTCTCATTTAAATGACGTCCTGCAGGGCCGGAGCTGTTTCTATGGACCTCCCGGGGGCAAAATGTACTGTTGGGCCCCACTGACCTCCCCCCCAAACACAGAATCTATTGTGATATGGAAGTTGAAATGAATGTGTGAATAAGTAAACATATAAATAGGGAAATATTTATATAAATATATTTTTAAAAAAATCCTAAATATAAATTTCTAAATAAAAAAAAAGATCAAATTTGTTGGAAAAATATATTTTTTTGATCAAATTTGATATATTTTAAATAGAAAACTATCAACTTTCTTTCGTTAATCTGTTTATATATATCTATTACAACTATGTATGTTGTTATTAATATATGATTTTAAAAATATTTTTAAAAATGAAATGTATGAAATTTTTAAAAAATAAAATTATATAAATGTGTGTGTGCTTACATAATTTTCCTGCAGAAATTTCAGGTTTGTGTTTTCCTAAAATGAAATATTTACATTTTGACAATGTACTTGTGATCTTTGCACTAAAACAACATGTGAAGTTATTATTTTTAATTATTCACAGGTTATTATGCTGTAATTTTACTGGTCCAGCTGGTTTAGATCCAACTTAGGTGAAACAGGAGGTAAAATGATGGGAAAAGATTTCTTGTCTTCAGGGTCATAAAAACACATTGCAGCAACTAATTCCAGACTGATTCATCAGTCCACGTAGAACGGGTCTTTTTTTTCTGGTTGCAGCAGATTGGAAGAGCACAGCGTTATCTGTACATACGATTACAGGCTACAAGGTTATTACATTTAGTTTACGAGTCTATTATGGCATTTTCCTCTCATGCAGAGAGAACAGAAACAGTCTTGGATAGAAGTTTATCATTTATCATCTATACTAATGAAAACAACTGATGCGCATTTCAGGATATAACCTTTTCTTCTTATGTTCTCACACAGCAACTTTGTTGAAGACCAGACACCAGATGGAGGAAAAATACTTTATGGTCAATAATTTATTTTCTTCTGCAAACATCTAATAATAAAACTCAGTCTGGCCACAAATACCAGTCTGGTTCCCACTCAGAATACACTCTTACAAGATTATTTATCTTAAATCTTATCATTAATCTTTATCTTTTAATTAAAAACCGTGTGCTTCTCTTTCCTGTTAGCACACCTGTCTACAGTTCACTTACAGGCCTCCAGCGCCCCCTAGTGTTCAAATGAAGACACGATTCACACTGTGTAGAAAGACGGTGACGGTAAGACATTTTACCAGAAAAATGCTTGAAAGCTGTCAGTTCATGAGTTTGAATGTTTGTTTCGTTTTGTGTTTAAACAAAATATTGTAAACTGCAAAAGGAAAGTAAATGAAGAAAGAAAATGATTAAAAAGCTGCAGACGAGAAAAAAAAACAACCAAAACATGTTCAACATGACATGGTGGTGTCAATAATAATAGTAATAAACATTCTCTTATATGCTATCATCTCATAACAGTCATTTTACATTTGGAAGAATGATACAAATTATCTCATTGGAACAGAAATCAGTTACAAAATATAAATATTAACAAGAAGAATATATATATATAAAAAAAAGACAAAAGTGTGTATAGGGGAGATTGGTGGTGGAATGTAGTGGTGCAAGTGGTTGGGCTGAAGGAGGTGTGTAAGGGGGAATGTTGTGGAGCACATATGCAGGGTGTTTGTGTGGGGGAGTGTAGGGTGAATGAATATGTGGGAGTATAGAGGGGTGTGTATGGGTGTGGGGGGGTATATGTGTGATGGGGTAGGGGTGTTTGTATGGCGGAGTGTGAGGGTGAATGAGTGGGTGGGGGTTTGAAGGGTTGTGTTTGGGGGAGTGGGGTGCTATATGTGTGGGGGGTAGGTGTGTATATAGAGAGGTGTGGGGGTGCATGGGTATGGGAGTATAGTGTCGTGTGTATGGGTGGGTGGAAGGGTAGCAGTTACGAAGGGGATAGGACAGAGGTAAGAGGTGTGTGTGTGTGTGTGTGTGTGTGTGTGTGTGTGTGTGTGTGTGTGTGTGTGTGTGTGAATTTATAGGTATGTAGGTGAGGAGGGACTGGAACATGTCTCCAGGTGGGGTGCGTCGTCTGTGGGCGTGGGGGCGGTGGACCTTTGGGGTGTGGTCTTGTAGGTGTGGCCTGGCTGCCGCTCGGTGGCAGTCTTGGGGTCCTGGCCCTTCGTTGGTGTGGGCTGGGCCCTCTGCCTGCGAGAGGGAGGGGTTTCTTTCGGGCTCAGGTGCCTGCACTCTGTCTGCCCTGGGCAGCCGGTGCCTGGCGGGGCCGGTCCTTGCCGGTCCAGGCCTGCTGGGGCCACATGCCTTGGACACTCGGGTGAAGAGGGGGGCGGAGCTGTCAACTGATCACCACCTGGTGGTGAGTTGGCTCAGATGGTGGGGGAGGAAGCTGGTCAGAGCTGGCAGGCCCAAACGTGTTATGAGGGTCTGCTGGGAACGTCTGGCTGAGTCCCCTGTCAGAGCGAGCTTCAACTCCCACCTTCAGCAGAGCTTCGAACATGTCCCGAGTGAAGCAGGGGACATCGAGTCCGAATGGGCTGTGTTCTGTGCCTCTATTGTTGAGGCGGCCAGCCGGAGCTGTGGCCGTAAGCTCTTTGGTGCCTGTCGTGGTGGTAATCCCAGGACTTGTTGGTGGACACCATCAGTGAGGGATGCCGTCAAGCTGAAGGAGGAGTCCAAATGGGCCTTCTTGGCCTGTGGGACTCTGGAGGCAGCTGATAGGTACAGACAGGCTAAGCGGGATGCGGCTTCGGCTGTCGCCAAGGCAAAAACTAGGGCGTAGGAGGAGTTCGGCGAGGCCATGGAGAAAGACTTCCAGACAGCTTAGGGCAAATCTAGTCCACCATCCGGTGGCTCAGGAGGGGGAAGCAGTGCTCCGTCAATACAGTGTACAGCGGAGATGGGGAGCTGCTGACCTCAACTCGAGACGTTGTGGGTCGGTGGAGGGAACACTTCGAAGACCTCCTCAATCCTACCAACACGTCTTCCGTTGAGGAAGCAGAGCTGGGGGACTCAGGGGTGGACTCTCCTATCTCTGGGGCTGAAGTCGCGGAGGTGGTTAAAAAGCTCCTTGGCGGCAAGGCCTCGGAGGTGGATGAGATCTGCCCGGAGTTCCTCAAGGCTCTGGATGCTGTGGGGCTGTCCTGGCTGACACGCCTCTGCAGCATCGCGTGGACATCGGGGACAGTGCCGCTGGACTGACAGACTGGGGTGGTGGTCCCCCTTTTTAGAGAAGGGGGACTGGAGAGTGTGTTCCAATTACAGGGGAATCACACTCCTCAGCCTTCCTGGTAAGGTCCGGTCAGGGGTCATGGAGAGGAGTCGAATCTCTGATTGAGGAGGAGCAGTGTGGTTTTCGTCCTGGTCATGGAACAGTGGACCAGCTCTATACCCTCTTTGGGGTCCTGGAGGGGGCATAGGAGTTTGCCCAACCAGTCTACATGTGCTTTGTGGACCTGGAGAAGGCATTCGACCGTGTCCCCCGGGGGGTCCTGTGGGGGGTACTCCAGGAGTACGGGGTACCAGACCCCCTTGAACGAGCTGTCCAGTCCCTGTACGACAGGTGTCCCCCCGGCAGTAAGTCGGATTCGTTTCCAATGAGGGTTGGACTCCGCCAAGGCTGCCCTTTATCACCAATTCTGTTCATAACTTATATGGACAGAATTTCGAGGCGCAGCCTAAGTGTTGAGGGGATCCAGCTTGGTGGCCTCAGGATTGGGTCCCTGCTTTTTGCAGAAGATGCAGTCCTGTTGGCTTCATCTGGCCGTGATCTCCAGCTCTCACTTGAGCGATTCACAGCAGAGTGTGAAGTGGCAGGGATGGGAATCAGCACCTCCAAATCTGAGACCATGGTCCTCAGCCGGAATAGGGTGGATTGCCCTCTCCTGGTCGGGAATGAGGTCCTGCCTCAAGTAGAGGAGTTTAAATATCTCAGGGTCTTGTTCACGAGTGAGGGAAGGATGGAGCTTGAGATTGACAGACAGATTGGTGCGGCGTCTGCAGAAATCCGGACTCTGCGCCGGTCTGTCGTGGTGAAGAAGGAGCTGAGCCAGAAGGCGAAGCTCTCAATTTACCAGTCAATCTATGTTCCTACCCTCACCTATGGTCATGAGCTGTGGGTCGTGACCGAAAGAACGAGATCTCGTATACAGGCGGCTGAAATGAGTTTCCCTCCGCAGGGTGGCCGGGCTCTCCCTTAGAGATAGGGTGAGGAGCTCGGTCATCCGGGAGGGGCTCAGAGTAGAGCCGCTGCTCCTCCACACCGAGAGGAACCAGTTGAGGTGGCTCGGGCATTTGGTGAGGATGCCTCCTGGACGCCTCCCTGGTGAGGTGTTCCGGGCACGTCCCTCTGGGAGGAGACCCCGGGGAAGACCCAGGACACGCTGGAGGGATTATATCTCTCAGCTGGCCTGGGAACGCCTTGGGATCCCTCCTGCAGAGTTGGCAAATGTGGCTGGGGAGAGGGAAATCTGGGCTTCCCTGCTTAGGCTGCTGCCCCCGCGACCCGACCCCAGATAAGCGGCAGAAGATGGATGGATGGATGGATGGTGACATCCCAAAACATCCCAAAACGATGACAAACTACAAAACTGTGAAATGACACAGACAGTGTGAAGAGTCTGTCCTGGATGGACGGATGAGGGCCCCGAAGACCCTCCAGGAGCCTTCAGAGTCACCAGTGAAAGAAATGAATCAGGTGGTTTATACGAAACACAAAGCCGACAGGAACGTGTTGATCCGCTTTGTTTGCATCCATCACAACTGATACATCTGGTCTGGCAGAGAATGCGTAAAGTCCCAGAAACAACTGCCAGGAATCAAACCTGCGGCTGCTGCAGCCACAACTCATTAAAACTGCCGCCCTGACAGCAAACAAAAGCTACGAAGATCTGCTGCGGCGAAACAAAAGTGAGAGGATGATGAACAAAAATAGAGCTTCCTCCTGCAGCCTGGAGGTTTTTACTCAAGCAGAGCAAGACGCTGCCGCACTCTGAGGTAGACACGGACACGGAAACAGACCCGGGTATGTCAACGGACACGGAAACGGACACGGACAGGGGTATGTCACCGGACACGGACACAGAATGGGACACGTACACGAACACATCACCGGACACGGAAACGGACACGGGTATGTCACCAGACACGGACACGTCATCGGACACGGACAGAGAATCGGAAACGGACACGGGTATATCACCGGACAGGTATACAAACACGTCACCGGACACGGAAACGGACACGGACAGGGGTATGTCACCGGACACGGACACAGAATGGGACACGTACACGAACACATCACCGGACACGGAAACGGACACGGGTATGTCACCAGACACGGACACGTCATCGGACACGGACAGAGAATTGGAAACGGACACGGGTATATCACCGGACAGGTATACAAACACGTCACCGGACACGGGTATGTCACCAGACACGTCAACGGACATGGGTAAGTCGATGCACTGCATCACAAACACTGAAAGTGTGTGTGTGTGTGTGTTGGGGGGGGCAGAACTTCCAGCTGATGAAGGTGTTTGCAGGATAGAAAAAGGCGCATGTGTAAGGGATGGTCAGACGAATCTGACAGACTTTCAAACGAATCTTGTCGCTCCATCAGACTTGTGACTGAAACAGGAAGATTTCTCACATGCAGCCAATAGATCTGCTGGAAACCATCCGCTGTTCTTCCAGTTTGACCAGAATGTCTCAACATTTGATCCTGCTTGAACGTTTTAAAGCTTCAGCCCGTCTTTTACTGACGAATCAGCCTTTTTACACCCAGCTGACGTAAGAATCAATTTCACTTTCTGCATCAGTCAGAAACTTTTTATCCCAGTCGCAGTTTAAACCCCCAGTCACCTCAAACTGGACTCGGACGGTTTCATTATATACATGAGTACGATCCAAGGCTTTTTGTTTTTTTCATTCATTTGTGAATAAAGACTAAAAAATTACTTTCTGACACCTATGTTCCATAAACTCTGGAATGACACATTTCCGGTTGTTCTGGGAGGCGTTTCCTGATGCTCGGCTCTCATGACTCCTCCTGCATCCTGCAGCCAGTGAAATGTTGACTGGAGGAGGTTTTCCTCATCAGTCTGTTGGAGAAGAAGCCTCCATAACTTCTGTTTAACCCTTTACAGCCCGACACATGAAAAAATGACAAGAAAAGTCACATTTGTTCAACATGAGGACTGCTATTTGGCCATTTAACAAAATGTAACAAAAGATTTAACATACTTTGGGGTGAATGCCATTTACAGCGATTTCTGCATCCTGGTATCTATTAGGGCACCAAAGAGACGTGTCAGATTGTGTCCAACAGCAGTTTTTACCATAAAAAGATGCCAAACTGATTCTATCATACATGTCCTGCTGGGCTTTATGTGCTAAAACATGCAGAAGTTAAAAAAAAAAAAAAATTATACACTAACAGCACAAAATGGTTGTCAAGAAAGTTTTTAGACTTATTTTCAGTTCACAATGTATTTGACTTCTCATATGTTATTGGTAAAATAACCACATATAATGTGGAAATCTTTGTTTTTCAGATTTAATTAAAGGGCCTAAAGACTCCAGATTAAAGAACTGTGCTCAGCTGTCATTAGATTGGGCTTTAAAGGGCTAATACTAGTTAGTTTACCAGCCGTTTATCAGTGAATTTGTTGTGAATCGTTTGACTTCTATCAAAGTTTCTGCGTCATGTTTCCTGCAGGAAGCCGGACATCATATTGTTACCAGTGGGCTGAAGATGACTTCCTTCCACCGGGGGTGACTCGACTCACTGCCCCACAACCAGATGACGGTAAAACCTACGTCATGTATCATGGCACCACCCGGAGAAGTGCTCAAAGCATCAAGGCTTCAGGCTTTCGCCAATCCTCCGATGGGATGCTCGGCCCCGGTGTCTACCTCAGCAGAGACCTGCAGAAAGCCAGCCGTTATCCCATTGATCACCCAGAACACGACAAGGTTGTCATCAGAGTTAAAGTCAACGTGGGAAAAGTGATTGTCATCAATTGCCAGAATCACCCGCGCCAGAAGACCTGGAGTCAGCACGGATACAATACGGCCTGGGTGCCGCCCAACTGCGGGATGGTGAAGAGCGGCCTGGAGGAAAACTGCATCTTCGATCCCAGTCGAATCCAGATCCTTCAGCTCATCACTCCTACTTCTAGGAGCCAGTATGGATGTGGTTCACACAGCTACATGTAACCAGCAGTTACTGGTTTCTTTTGTATGTTCAAATCTATTTTTACACATTTGGATACAAATGCATTTAGTAACTGTGTCACTGTGAGCTGAAAACTGATCGATCCGAGGTTTACGACGTGTGTTTGGGTCGATTAAAGGCAATAAAAATGGATCTGATTTGATTTTATACTTTGTCATGATTGAAATTCACAAGTTTGTTCAAATGGAAATAAAAAGTAAAACATAAAAAACAAACTCTGCTTTATGATTTGCATGAAGGAAGTTCAGCAACAACTAAAAATAAACTTTTTCCATCTGATCCGTGTGTTGTAATAATGTCTCCTGCTTCCTGAGTCGGCTGTAGGACTCATGAGTTTAATCACATTTTAATGAATCAATTAGAGGAAACCAAACCTCACCTGCCGCTCTGGGTAGGAGACCTTCAGAAGGAACCTTTAGGACATTATGGTCTCAGTCAGATCCAGAAACTATCCAGGTCCAATGACCCGGATCTTGTAGAGAAACGATGTCTATAAGGAAAAATACAGTGAACATTTTCAGTTCTTTACAAACTGAATTTTAAGTGATGTTTTCATGTTTTTTCTTTCTTCCCAATCACATCCAGATTGTTATTCAACCCAACCAGTTTCTACTGATTAAAAGCCACATCCATGCTGATTAGATCAGAGAAATTAAAACAATCATCATATGCAGAATTTAAAATAACTTTAAAGGAACAGAAAACGTAAATGAGACAGCACATCGAAATATCTGCAGTATGTTTGGTTTAATTTGCCCTTTATTTTCTACATCTTTATAGTGACTTGATGCTTTTAGATGTTTAGTATTGATTCTCTGCAGCATGGTGACGTGACCAGTTCCTGACTCATCCTGCTTTTCACATCAGCGAGGATCAGCTCATTTATGTTTCACTAGTTCTGCTACGAGTCACATGAACTCGTCCCGTCCAGATGGAAGATTCAGCTGCTGTTTAAACACCGTCCAGTTAGTTTTTCTAGAAGAGATAATGTTCATTTAAATCAAAACAGGAAGGTTTTTAAAGAAACTTAATGCCTTTTTAGATTGGCTTTTACCTGAATTTAATTGTGTTTGTGTTTATTTTTATATAAACCCTCTTTAAGTATTTATTCTTTAGTTTACTTTTATTGTTCTTACTGTCAGAAGGGTCGTCGGTGTGGAGACCGCTCTGGTTGAGCGGGGTTTATTGTTCCCATGGTGATGCCCTCTGGTCCTTGGTGCGGTCCTCCTGGTGTGGATGATAATAACTAGAAAAGCACTCGGAGAGCGCAAAGCTCCGCCACAGTACTCCTCATTTTGAAAAAGTTCCTGGATCCAAACAGTGATCCGAATCACCACCAAAATTAAACACAGGCCTCCAGCGCCCCCTAGTGTTCAAATGAAGACACGATTCACACTGTGTAGAAAGATGGTGACGGAAGAAATCTTACCAGAAAAATGTTTAAACACTGTCAGTTCCTGAGTTTGAATATTTGTTTCGGTCTGTAATTAAACAAAACTGCAAAAGGAAAGTAAATGAAAAAAGAAAATTATTAAAAAGCAGCAGACAAGAAGAAAACAACCAAAATATGTTTAGAAACATGTTCAACATAACATGGTGTGTTAATAATATCTCATCAGAACAGAAATCAGTCGTAAAAATGAAATAAATAAAAATTAAATAAGAATAAAAAAAAAGAAAAGTGTGGATGGAGGACTGTTGTGGGGCACGTGTGCCGAGTGTAGGGGTGTGGGTAAGAGGGAGTGTGATGGGGAATGAGTATGTGGGGGTATAGAGGGGTGTGTATGGGGGAGTGGGATGGTATATGTGTGGGGGGATATGGGTGTGTATTTAGAAGAGTGTGGAGCTGCATGGGGGTTTAGTGGCATATGTATCGGGAGAGTGGAAGGGTAGTGGTTACAAAGGGGATAGGAGGTGAGAGAGGTGTGTGCAAATTTATTGGTATGTAGGCGAGGAGGGACTGCAACATGTCTCCAGATATAGGGGGGGGGGGGGTGTCTTATGGGGGTGGGGTCAGTGGACCTTTGGTCTGGGGTCTCCTTATGCCGCCCCTCCCCTTCGTTGTTTCCTACTCCCCTTTGCATGTGGTCAGCTGGTGCCTTCTGCGGCCAGCGGCGGCACCAAGGGCTCTGACTATTGGGGCGGCGACCCCTGGCTTGTCCTGGCCTTCAGGGACCAGGAATGGGGGGTGTACCTAGTGCCAATGGGGGTTCACCTTCTAGAGGGAAGCTTGCTTACCTCCGGACATAAATCCCCAGACCCCTCTCCTTCCCATTCTCCATCACACACAGGCAGGGTGTTGGGAGGTGTGCACGTTGTGCTGGGTGGTGATAAAGGCCATGAAGGTGGTCTTGATTGCTGTACCCAGTATCTGCTCACCTCCCAGTTTTATTTACACTTAGTCACCATAACAGAGAAAACACACTGACAACTCATGGACACGTTTTGGGGGGCGGGCCATGCAGTGTACAATGGGCGGGGCTGCTTAGGCGGTCCCTCTCCCAACACGGAGTAGTTACTTCCTCTCAATTTTTATTGCAAATAACACACACTTAATCATTAGTGGGGAGGGACGCAGGGGCAATGGGGTCCTCCCAAGCCCCTATTTCCGGGCTTTGCCGGGGGAGTTTATGAGTGGAGGCGGAAAGGTGTGTTGGGGCACATGCATGGAGGAAGGAGTGGGAAATTGGAGGTGGGGTGGGGATGTGTGTGTGTGGATAAAGGAGTGTGTGAATGGGGGGTGAGTAGGGGGTGCATGTTGAGGTGATGAGTGGGGGACCTTGTGAGGGGAGTTGTATTATGGGTTATAAATGTGTGTAAGGAGGGGGGGGGTATGTGAAGGGAGGGAGTGTGTGTGTGTGTGTGTGTGTAGGTGGCTGTCTGGGGGTTCTGGCCCTCCTATGTGGATGCATGACTGGCCATGGGGTGGGGCGGTTGGGGCCTGTGCGTGGGGGCGGCTGCCGGTTGCCCGGGTTTCGGGGTTCTCCTGGCCTCCCTCTTGCCTTTGTGTGGGCGGGGTCACATTAGCATGATCACTCTTCTCTGAACATGTTCCACTCTGTTGTTCTGCATGTGAGACAGTCACTGACTTGTCCTGCAGGTTTATTCACTAACAGTTGATAGCTAAGTCCTCCGCAGGGCGAATATGAATCTCAGGTTGGCTTGTTTGTGTATTTACATGTGTTTGTATAAGCGAATGCAAATGTATGTTTTTCTCTTTCTGTATGAGGTGTTTTCTCTTCTTTCTCTTTCTGTCTCTCTTCTATCCTCTCCAGTCCAGCAGTACAAATTCTGTATCACAAACAATTATGCAAAATAAATAGAGAAATAAAGTAAGAATCCAGAAAATCAAGGGGAGCGTCATACTAGTAAAGCTTTGCTCAGCAGAACAGCATCCAGACCATCATTCTGCTTAAATACTGGACAAGACCGACACACAAAGAAAAAAAAGCTATTTGTGTCCATTTGTCTCTGAAAGCTAATAAAATGGATGTTTTTCTTTTTGATGTCATGACAGATAAAAAAAAAAGATTGATTACAGGCGGACAGACAGGTGATGAGATGTAGCTTGCTTCTCCCACACCTGCATGGAGTCACTCAGCAGAAGGTTACCAGGTGACCAGCTGCGGCGTCGTGTTGGTTAGATTTTCCTGCACTTGCTGAACTTTTCTCTCCAAAGATGTGAGGACTTGTGACGTCAGGCCACGGGACGACTCATTCAGTTCTGTCTGTTCTGGGGGACACAGATGATGCAGGATGTCCTGAGCAGCCTGGAACACACCCCGTCCAGATCAGCCGCCCGGCTCACATTTACCCTCTGCTGCGCAGTGATGTGAGGAAACTTGGTGTCCAAGATGGAGGATGAACATCTGGCTAGAGAAGAGAGTCTGGGGAGACCCGCTTCCTCCTACTTGTAACCAGTGCCACCTGAGACTGGTGATGAGGTGAGCCTCATGTGGAGATGAGCTTGGTAAGCAATTTGTTTGTAACTTGGTTGGTTGTTTTTAGTAATATTTGAATGTGGTTACTTTTATTATAATTTTTGATGCTGCAGTGTGGCCACACAAGATTTTAAAGAAGGTTAAACCTGTTTATGTCTTCGTTGTGTGGGGGGCAACGACATGGCAGGTGATTTCCATAATTTGATTACTTGTAATTGTGAAGTACTAAAATGGTTTGTATTCTGAAATGTTTAGTTAATTGTTTTTATATTTTACAGTTGCTGAATGGTTTTCATTGCTGTTTCCTGCTGTCTTAAGATTTTGGTTTAGGTTTTAGTTTTCTTATAGTAGTTAGTCCGCCTGGCCTTGCAGGGCACACTGAATGGTATTGGATTATCAGCTGTGAGGCGAACTAACTATTTTTGTTTATTTTTATTTAATTTTCTTTTGTTTATTTGGAGTACTCTTCCCCCCCCACCAAATTTACCCAGTGGTCAAATAGGCCTTGATTTCCCTGGCTCCTGAACCCTGACTTCTGAGGGTTGGTCTTCACGAGTGAGACTTACGGTGTTAGCTGACTGATGTGCTTTGTGGTGCCACTATTGGTTTGTTCTTCAGGGTTCTGGGTATGCTGGGGTTATTTGGAAGTGTCTGACCAGTCTGGGTTAAATTGAGGTGGGATTTCTCTCAGGTCTTTGTTAATAAAATTGCTTGTTTGTTTAAACACTGAGTTCTATGTTTATTCTTAGTCACTCCTGTAACATTCTGGAGCAGGATAGTTTAGTATTGGCAGACACTTGTTGTCCTGACTGATGACTCAGGATCACCCCCCCCCCCATAGCACCCCCGCTGTTCTCCTTCAGCTTCCTTCAGGCAGTCGGAGCTCTCTGCACTCTCAATTCCCTCCTGAATTTCATTTTACAAATCAGAAATATGCATCAAAATGTGGAGAAAACATCAAGCACCACCCAGAATGTAGAAACGACATGAAAAAGAAGCTAAATAAAGCAGAAAGATGCATAAAGTGACAGAAAGACGACCATAAAGCACCCCAAAACCATAACAAACTACAAAACTGTGAAATGACACACAGACAGTGTGAAGAGTCTGTCCTGGATGGACGGATGAGGGCCCCGAAGACCCTCCAGGAGCCTTCAGAGTCACCAGTGAAAGAAATGAATCAGGTGGTTTATATGAAACAAAGCCGACAGGAACGTGTTGATCCGCTTTGTTTGCATCCGTCACAACTGATACATCTGGTCTGGCAGAGAACGTGGAAAGTCCCAGAAACAACGGCCAGGAATCAAACCTGCGGCTGCTGCAGCCACACCTTGTAATAACCGTTGTCCTGACAGCAAACGAAAGCTACGAAGATCAGCTGCGGTGAAACGAAAGTGAAAGGAGGGTGAACATAAATAGAGCTTCCTCCTGCAGCCTGGAGGTTTTTACTCAGGCAGAGCAAGACGCTGCCGCACTCTGAGGTAGACACGGACACAGGTACGTCAACAGACACAGGTACGTTAACGCAACACACACTGCATCACAAACACACACTGCATCACAAACACACACTGCATCACTGAATGTCAAGCTGAAAAGTGAGGGATGGTGTATGTGTGTGTGGGAAGAAAGAACTTTCAGCTGATGAAGACGTCTGCAGGAGGAAATCTGTGTCATCCATCGGAATCTGACAGATTTCAGACCAAATCTAGACTTTCTCACATGCAGCCAATCCGATCTGCTGGAAACCATCAGCTGTTGTTCCACTTTGACCAGAATGTCTCAACATTTGATCCTGCTGAAACTTTTTAAAGCTTCAGCCTGTCTTTTACAAATCAACCGTTTTACACCCAGCTGATGCAAGAATCACTTTCCCTTTCTGCTTCAGCCATGAACTTTTTTATTCCAGCTGCAGTTTAAACTCCCAGTCACCTCAAACTGGACTCGGACGGTTTCATTACATACATGAGTACGATCCAGGCTTTTTGTTTTTTTCATTCATTTGTGAATAAAGACTAAAAAATGACTTTCTGACACCTATGTTCCATAAACTCTGGAATGACACATTTCCGGTTGTTCTGGGAGGCGTTTCCTGATGCTCGGCTCTCATGACTCCTCCTGCATCCTGCAGCCAGTGAAATGTTGACTGGAGGAGGTTTTCCTCATCAGTCTGTTGGAGAAGAAGCCTCCATAACTTCTGTTTAACCCTTTACAGCCCGACACATGAAAAAATGACCAGAAAAGTCATATTTGTTCAACATGAGGATTTCTATTTGGCCCTTTAACAAAATGTAACAAAAGATTTAACATACTTTGGGGGGAATATTTATCATTTAGAGTGATTTCTGCACCCTAGTATCTGTTGGGGCACCACACAGATGTGTCAGATTGTGTCAAACAGGATTTTGAGCGGTTTTTACCATAATGTGATGCAAAACTGATGATGAGCCAAGATGGGCTTTATGGGGTTGAACGAAGTTTTTGTTTTGTTTTTTTTTGTTTGTTTTTTTTACATTTTACCGCACAAAATGGTTGTCAAGAAAGTTTTTAGACTTATTTTTAGTTCACAATATTTTTTACGTCTCACATGTTAATGGTAAAATAGCTAAATGTAATGCGGAAATCTTTGATTTTCAGATTTAACTAAAAGGCCGAAAGACTCCAGATTAAAGAACAGCGCCCAGCTGTCATTAGATTGGGCTTTAAAGGGCTAATACTAGTTAGTTTACCAGCAGTTTACCAGTTAGTTTTTTGAGACTTCTTTCACATGACGATGACTTCATGATGACTTCTGCGTCATGTTTCCTGCAGGAAGCCGGACAACATGAGTAGGTATAGTTACCAGTGGGCTGAAGATGACTTCCTTCCACCGGGGGTGACTCGACTCACTGCCCCACAACCAGATGACGGTAAAACCTACGTCATGTATCATGGCACCACCCGGAGAAGTGCTCAAAGCATCAAGGCTTCAGGCTTTCGCCAATCCTCCGATGGGATGCTCGGCCCCGGTGTCTACCTCAGCAGAGACCTGCAGAAAGCCAGCCGTTATCCCATCGATCACCCAGAACACGACAAGGTTGTCATCAGAGTTAAAGTCAACGTGGGAAAAGTGATTGTCATCAATCACCAGAATCACCCACTTCAGAAGACCTGGAGTCAGCACGGATACAATACGGCCTGGGTGCCGCCCAACTGCGGGATGGTGAAGAGCGGCCTGGAGGAAAACTGCATCTTCGATCCCAGTCGAATCCAGATCCTTCAGCTCATCACTCCTACTTCTAGGAGCCAGTATGGATGTGGTTCACACAGCTACATGTAACCAGCAGTTACTGGTTTCTTTTGTATGTTCAAATCTATTTTTACACATTTGGATACAAATGCATTTAGTAACTGTGTCACTGTGAGCTGAAAACTGATCGATCCGAGGTTTACGATGTGTGTTTGGGTCGATTAAAGGCAATAAAAATGGATCTGATTTGATTTTATACTTTGTCATGATTGAAATTCACAAGTTTGTTCAAATGGAAATAAAAAGTAAAACATAAAAAACAAACTCTGCTTTATGATTTGCATGAAGGAAGTTCAGCAACAACTAAAAATAAACTTTTTCCATCTGATCCGTGTGTTGTAATAATGTCTCCTGCTTCCTGAGTCGGCTGTAGGACTCATGAGTTTAATCACATTTTAATGAATCAATTAGAGGAAACCAAACCTCACCTGCCGCTCTGGGTAGGAGACCTTCAGAAGGAACCTTTAGGACATTATGGTCTCAGTCAGATCCAGAAACTATCCAGGTCCAATGACCCGGATCTTGTAGAGAAACGATGTCTATAAGGAAAAATACAAAGTGAACATTTTCAGTTCTTTACAAACTGAATTTTAAGTGATGTTTTCATGTTTTTTCTTTCTTCCCAATCACATCCAGATTGTTATTCAACCCAACCAGTTTCTACTGATTAAAAGCCACATCCATGCTGATTAGATCAGAGAAATTAAAACAATCATCATATGCAGAATTTAAAATAACTTTAAAGGAACAGAAAACGTAAATGAGACAGCACACCGAAATATCTGCAGTATGTTTGGTTTAATTTGCCCTTTATTTTCTACATCTTTATAGTGACTTGATGCTTTTAGATGTTTAGTATTGATTCTCTGCAGCATGGTGACGTGACCAGTTCCTGACTCATCCTGCTTTTCACATCAGCGAGGATCAGCTCATTTATGTTTCACTAGTTCTGCTACGAGTCACATGAACTCGTCCCGTCCAGATGGAAGATTCAGCTGCTGTTTAAACACCGTCCAGTTAGTTTTTCTAGCAGGAATAATGTTCAATTAACTTAAAACGGAAAGGTTTTTAAAGAAGCTAAATGCCCTTTCAGTCTAGCTTTTAGCTGAATTTTATTTTGTTTGTATCCATTTTTTTTATTTTTTTTTTATAAATCTTTAAGTATTTATTCTTTTGTTTTGCTTACTATCCAGCAGGGTCTTTGATGTGGAGACAGATCTGGTTGAGGGGGATTGATGGCTCCCATGCTGATGCCCTCTGGTCCTTGGTGCGGTCCTCCTGGTGTGGATGATAATAACAACTAGAAAAGCACTTGGAGATCACAAAGCTCCGCCCCAGTTCTCCCCATACTGAAAAAGTTCCTGGATCCAAAGAGTGATCCGAAATCACCAAAGTGAAATCAGATCTTATTTTTCACATTTCAAATAACTCCTTAAAAGTTTTTGAAAATCCATCCAGAACTTTTTACGTCATCTTGAACACAAACAAACGCCGGTAAAAACCAAGCGGCAACCTACGGTGGTTAAAAGTAAAGCCTATGCAGAAGTGCATAAAACTGCAGTTCCCCTTACATCCACTAGGGGCTGCAAAACAGAGCAAATCCCCATAGACTCCAATGTTAAAAAGACCAACTTCACAGCAGAAATAAACATGTTTCCAGTAGAAATATACATGTTTACAGCAGAAAAACATATTTACAGCCTGGTACAATAATCCATTTTAGGTTTAATAGGTCAGGTTTACCTTCATGACAACTGTGGGGGGAGTGAATTTTTTCTAACTCGCCCATTTAAATGTAATTTAATCTTGAAATTTGGCATCTTTAGGGGGCGTGTCCTTTTGATTGACAGGTACTTGGTCTCCTGCTTCAAGTAAGAAAAAAAAACCACAGTTTTTAGCCAGTTAACAACGTGACTTAGCTTTAGCCCACTTACCTCCATTAGCTGGTTAGCTCAGTTAGGTTCGCTCGATGTCAATCATCCACCATGACGCTCACAGCCCCCTCTCTCAGCTCCAACTCTTTGCCCATATTTATATTTTCCAGGCGAGACGACACGCATGCTCCTGCCAAGATGGCGATGGTAGGAACCGCCCACCAAGCTTCAATTCAGCTCTTCAGAAACCTACGGGTGACGTCACGGAGGCTCCGTCCATCTCCTTAAACACAGTTTATGGTAAAAACAACCTCCTTGGTGGAGGTAATAGTTTTAATTTTATTTATAACATTCTTTACATTTGACACCAAACCCCAAAGTGCTGCAGTAAAAAGAGTAAAAACATAATAAATCGACAGAATAAATCAACAATTAAAAGCTTTTCTAAAAAGGAAGGTTTTAGTCCTTTTTTAAGATCCACCGGCTGTGGGGCCGTAAGGTGGTCCAGGAGGGCGTTCCACAGACAGGGAGCAGTGGCTTCAAAGGCTCCATCTCATATTGTTTTCAGCCGTGTTCTGGGCGGTGCTGTTGACCTGACCGGGTCCGGGTTGAGGTAAAGGGTGTCAGTAGTTTGGTGAGGTAAGTGGAAGCCGCACTGTGCAGACAGTGATGGGTGTGCAGGAGGACTTCGTACGGAAGTGAACTGGGAGCAAGTGCAGAGTGGAGGATGGACCGGATGTGCTCGTGGTTGCACATCCTCATCAGGACCTTGGCAGCGGGGATTGAATGATTCCCACAACATTGCTTTTTACGGGAGGTGCTTTATAAATAAATAAAAGTTTGATTTGACGTACATGATTAGAGATGACTCAATCTGATTGGACGAGACAATGTAGGAAGTTTGGTTCTGGTCCAGTGAAGCAGAATTTCCTCCATCACAATGATCTGAGGTAAACACCAGTCAGATGGAGGTCAGCGTGTCTACAGGAGACGTTCAGGGGGACGTTTTCCTCACTCATTCAAAAAGAGCTATGACGATGATGAAGAAACCGGGTTCCCCTCCTAAAGCTACAAGCAGCTCTGTATTAAACAGAAAACGTGCGTCAGACACATAGCTGGTTTACATAACCGCTCTTCCAGAGAAGAAAATCCCTTTGCTTTGCTTCCTGTACGAGCCCACCAGTAAACCCAGCGTAAACCGGATCAGTGCACGTAAAACTCATGGAAACTGAGCATGAAATCATCCCTCTTCTTTCACCACGTTAACTGATGATCATCAGTTTCTGCTCATTCATCTGCAAATTCACCAAATGTGACACATCATGAGTCACCATGAATTGTTTTACGTTCATGCTCAGACTACCAGTCTGCTGAGCTGCATCAGGATGAACATCACCATGACGACCACCATGACGACCCTCCTCCATCATAACGTCTGTCTGCTGAGCTGCATCAGCATGAACATCACCATGACGACCCTCCTCCATCATAACGTCTGTCTGTGGAGCTGCATCAGAGGTGAACTCTGCACTGCCCTCTGGTGGACGTGTGGGCTAACAATGAAACCTAACCATAAGGCCGATAAACCTACCTTTACAGACATAAATGAGACTTTAGACATTCGACCCATCATTACATCTGCAGATGTGAGAGGAAGATGCAACGAGGGAAAACAAAAACACATCCCAAAATGATGCACCAGTCAGCAGAGTTTAAGGTATGGAGATAAATCCAGGATGCAAACTTGTAAACTTCATCAACACATTTTATTTCTTAAAAAAAAAAAAAAAAAAAAAATCAGCTGTAAAACCAGATATATTTCATGTTATATTGAGTTTTTAATGAGTATATTTCAGACCGTGCCCATATCCAGGTTCGGTCCTGGAGATCAGTCACTGCAGCTTTTCGATGCTTCCCTTCTCCAACACGCCTCAACCCAACAGCTGCGTGCACGTCTGCAGCTCTGCAGTCGCCTAGTAATGAGACAGCTGCGTTCCCGCCTGCATGTCTGCAGCTCTGCAGACACCTGGTAACGAGACATTCGCCTCGCTCCGGTGTGTTGGGGAAGAGAAGCACCTGAAAGCTGCAGGATCTACAGGACCACTGATTTAGACAAACATATTTTCTGTGCAGCAGTTCCAGGTAACTGGAGACGATAACGACGTCTTTAGTTAGCAGCATCACAATACGGCTCCTCTGTTTCCATGGTAACTCTGATGAATGTGGACATGAGGATGCAGCAGTTAGTTGGCTGGCTGGCTTCTGAAACCAGGATAAATCACCACCAACTGGTTTCACATCTGGCCCGAAGATCAGGAGGAATCTGATCGCATATCAGCAGGACGGTAAGATCCATCGCTGGTCTCCACGGCAACATTTTCACTCATGTGTGTCCTGCTTAAGGGCGTGTCTCTTCATGTGCAGCATCAGGTACGTCTTCCTGTGGAAGCTCTTACCGCACACGTCGCAGCGGTACGGTTTCACCGCCACGTGCACGGCGCTGTGGCGCTTCAGAGCCGTCTGGTCGCTGAAGTCGTGGCCGCAGACGCTGCAGGAGAACGGCTTCTCGCCGGTGTGGATCCGGAGGTGTCGCAGCATGTTGTGCTGGATGTTGAAGGACTTCCCGCAGACGCTGCACTCGTACGGCTTCTCCCCCGTGTGGATCCTGGCGTGCATCTGCAGGCTCCTCCGGCTGTCGAAGCACTTCCCGCACACGTCGCACACCTTCCCGTTCTTGTGCGTTTTCAGGTGAGCCTTCAGGTCTTCCTCCGAGTCGAAGCGCGTCCCGCAGACGCCGCAGACATCCGAGGCGTGACTCTTAGCGTGATTCACCAGGGAAACGGTGGAGTGGAACATCTGACCGCAAACCTCGCAGATCACTTGGGACTTTTTCACCGCTGAGGTCTTCTCGTTGCCGCTGCAGTTTCCGGGCGTTGCATCCCCGCCGCTGCTGTGGATGGTTACGTGGCGTTTCAGGGCGGAGAGGTCGTTGAAGGATCTATCGCAGACGCTGCAGGAGAACGGCTTCTCGCCGGTGTGGATCCGGAGGTGTCGCAGCATGTTGTGCCGGATGTTGAAGGACTTCCCGCAGACGCTGCACTCGTACGGCTTCTCCCCCGTGTGGATCCTGGCGTGCATCTGCAGGCTCCTCCGGCTGTCGAAGCACTTCCCGCACACGTCGCACACCTTCCCGTTCTCATGCGTTTTCAGGTGAGTTTTCAGGATTTCCTCCGAGTCGAAGCGCGTCCCACAGACGCCACAGACGTTGGCGGTGTGATGTTTGGCGTGATTCACCAGGGAAACGGTGGAGTGGAACATCTGACCGCACACGGCGCAGACAGCTTGCGACTTGAACGTCTTGCCGACGCAGTTTTCCGTTTCAGAGGTCTTTTCCGGCTCGTTGGCGTGGACCACCAGGTGGCGTTTCAGGGTGGAGAGGTCACCGAAGGATTTTCCGCAGACGCTGCAGGCAAACGGCTTCTCGCCCGTGTGGATCCTGATGTGTCGGAGCATGTTGTGCCGGCAGTTGAACGACTTCCCGCAGATGCCGCACTGGAACGGCTTCTCGCCCGTGTGGACCCTCATATGGATCTCCAAAGACCTGGACCCCCCAAAACATTTCCCGCAAATGCTGCAGACCCCCGCCTTCACGTGTGTTTTCATGTGAGCCTCGAAGGCCTCGTCGCTGTCGAAGCGCTCCCCACACACGCCGCAGACGTCTTTGGGATGAACTTCCATGTGGTTGACCAGAGAGACGTTGGCATGGAAACCCTTACCGCAGACTTTGCAACAGATGCGAGGCCTCCTCTTGTTCAGGGTCTGCTTTAAAGAAGACCCCCTCTTCTTCTTGTGAGCCCGGTCGCTGTGCGATTCAGAGCTGGCCCTCCACTCTTCATCATCATCATCCTCACTCCCCTCCTGCTTAGCCAGCATGCTCGGTGGAGGATCTCCTCCAACAGCGGCTTCACAGCTGGACTGAAGGCGGCCGAGGTTGCTCTTCACATACTGAGGTATGAAGAGAAGGTCTGGAACTGGCTCCTCCTTCTGGCCTGAGCTGGTCTGTGGATCCTGACCCAGACCAGAGCCCAAGTGCTGCTGATCAGTGATGAACTCCTCCTCCCACACAGACAAGGTCAGCTGGGGTTGGTCTGCAAGACAAAAACAGGAATATCAGTCAGAATACGGAGCAACAAAGAGGTCAAACAACCTCTTCAGCTTCCTGTTAACGTAAATACCCAGTCAGCCAATCACATGGCAGCATGTAGCCATGTAGAGGCGATGAAGACGACTCTCTGAAGCTCAAACTGAGATCAGAATGAGGAAGAAAGGAGATATAACGCTGATGGTCTGATGGTATTTACCGGGATTTTCACACAACCTCTCCAGGGTTTCCAGAGAAGTTTAGTACGGATATATAAACAATCAACTGGTTAGAAAGACAATAAAACAGAGAAAATACAATAAAAATTAAATAAGACTTGCATGAGTTTACCCCGTTTAACCCATAAAACCGTCTTATAAACAAAATCTGCTTATTTTTACCAGTCATTCAGCAGCTTATTACCTCTCACACCAGCAGCTAACGATGAGAGCTCCCACTTTAACACAAAATAAAGAGGAAGACAGAGATGCTGAGCTGGACTGAAACGCAGAGTAAAAGGTGGTACAGACCCAGCGTACCGCCTGTCAGCTCCTCACAAACAGCTGCAGCGGGAGTACAAGTACTTCCTCCTCACGTTTCTCACCAAGACATGGTTGAACAATCTCACCCTGCATCCTGGATGGATTTCACCCGGTGCAAGCAGACCCGATGGCAACGAGGGGGTCTAGTGATCAACATGAACGACCCCCCCGTACACGAGTCATCAGCAGTCAGCATGAGGCCTAACTACCTGCAGCAACGTCTTCACAGAGTCAGTTTCTCTTGCAACAAGCCACGGATGACTACAGGGCTGCTGAACCGGAAGAAGAGGACTTCTAGATCAGGAGACAAGGAGGAGGCGAAGGAAGAGCTGAGAGAGAGGAACTGGAACACAGCTACAGGAGGAAACAGGAACATCAGGAGACCAGTGAAACATGCAGCCACATGCACGATGCAGTAATAGTGTCCATCGCTCCTTCATTCCCACACCTAGACTATTCACCTGCACTGTTACCACATCAGGAACTTGTTCATTCCCATTTTATTAATATAACATGCAGAATGGTTTCTACTGTCCCACTTAGGGACAAGTCTCATCCATTACTTATCTACTAACACCCAACGATTCAGTCATAAAACACCCAAGCAGATGGCAACTGCAAACTCTTTAATCTTACATTGAAAAAGTCCAGTGTGTAGAATTACAGTTTTCTAGTGGAAAAGACGGCCGTTCCACAGCAGCGAGTGTACGCCGTACGGTGTGCAACAGGGGCCAAAATCCTGCCTGATATAAAGATGTTTTCATGTGTGAGTGGATGAACCACTACACCTCCAATACAGGTGGACTCCATCTCTTCTTCTATGGTGCTTTTCCGGTTACTTATCCCAAACGATGGACTCCATCTCTTCTTCTATGGTGCTTTTTCAGTTATTAATCCCAAATGGTGCTCTAGCCCCATTTTAAGAAAAAAAAAAAAGTTGCTACTGCAGTCTTAAAACTTCACACATAGTTGTTTGTCCATTCAGTAAAAATAGCCGCATCAGTTCTGTATATGGAATAACAGCTGGTAAAATAAATGCTTCAATCTAAGAAAATAAAAAGTTATTTTTGTAAAGTGATAGGATACCAAACACATGAGCAGTTTTTATAATATATTTGCTGATATTTGTCTGATCTCTCTAGTTACATGCTTCACATTGAAACTTGCTACTGAGCTAAAACTAAAATAATATATAACTTCACACAAAATCCTTTTTTTTTTTTTTTAATTTAGGAGTTAAAGTAAAACTACCTATTATTTGAAGCTATAAATAAAATAATGAAATTGGCTAAATAGACATTGCTAAATAAAAATGTGAATATATATATATATATATATATATATATATATATATATATATATATATATATATATATATATATATATATATATATATACACACATACATATATATATATATATATAAAATAAGACCCTTGTTTACTATTGATCTTTGTTACAGTTAAAAACAAAACCAACCAAAGTGTTTCAGAAAAACGGGATTGTAATAATAATGAAATGATCCAGGAAGTAGTCGGAGCCACGCTCTTCCACAGAGAAAAACCACAGCGGCGGCTCCATACCTGAGTCCCCGTCGGACTTTATTCCTCCTCCGGACACTTTCTGCAGCAAGCTGCGCTGCCGGTGGATCTCCTGTCGGGACGCCTGGATCTCCTGCTCGTAGTCCGAGAGGGTCTTCTTCACCGCCTCCAGGATCGCCTCCGCGGCGGTGGACAGACGCTCGTTCACGAGCGCTCCGAGCAGCTGTATGCGGGACATGATGCGCGCGAGACGACGAGTCAACAAATTAACGTTTCTTGGTTTTTTTACGATAAAATTTTGGTACGACAAATCCCGAAAATGGCTCTAAACCTGCGCTGGAATGCTTCCTGTTAGCCCAACCTTCAAAATAAAGGCTGATTTAGTTTTTGTTTTTGTCCTACATAATAGTTAATAATAAGCTAATAAAATAAGCATTATCTGCTTACATAACAGAAAACCACGTAGCGCTCACAGATGTTTTTTTTTTTTTTTTTTTTTTTTTTTAAAGAAAACTTGTTTGTTTCAAGCAGGGTTCACGTTCTTGTGTGACCCGGATGTTAAATTAAATGTACAAGACGTCACTTCCCGTCCTCTAGCGGCCGGAGGTATTAAAAAGGTTCAAAGCAGCAATATTTAACTTGTATTCTAATAAAAAGAAAATAAAATGAAAAAAATAAAACACAGCTGTTCAGCATTTAAACAGAATAATCTTTGAATCTTAAAACTCAGTCATCAGAAAACTGTTTATTAAGTTAAAACAACAGGGTACATAGTGAGGGTTCTTGCGTACCGGTATGCCCTCCAGAAAATGTGTGAGATGTGAGATATTTCTGCCTCATTTACAGTGTCCAATGACGTTAGGCAGAATCTTGTCCCCTCCTGTTACTTAACTTGTACATAAATGAGCTTTCTATGCGACTAACGCCATGTAACACTGGCTGTTTGATTGGTGGACTGTTGGTGAACCATCTGATGTACACAGATGATCTTGTTGCATTCAGTTCCAGTAGTGCTGGGCTGCAGCAGCTCCTCAATATATGTACTGAATATGGTGTTGAATATTATATGAAGTATAATACCAGTAAGAGTGCTGTGTTAATATGTAGAACCAAACAGGACAAATGGCTTAAGTTCCAAGTGTTTAAACTTGCTAATACACAACTTGAGGTCTGCCAAAAGGTTAAATACTTTTGGTCATTTTCTAAGAGATACTAGTGATGACGATGTGTATAAGCAATACAAGCAAACACCAGCACACATAAATTTGTTTTTTGTTCGACTAAAGTTAAATTTTGCTTGTTGAAGCTTATTGCACTCCATTTTTATACAACTCATTTGTGGTCTTCTTATAAAATAAAAATCAACCATGGAAAAGTTACAAGTTGCCTATAATGATGCTATGAGAATAATCTTAAGGAGGAGCGAGCACACTCAGAGCACTTTTAAGAAATTTGATGTTTAAATTTAAGCAACGTCTGGACAACTCTACAAACAACATAATTAAAGCTCGCTGAAGCTTTCTGAGAGTTGCTCCTGGTACTTATCCAGGCTCAGGATGCACTCATTGAAATGTATTTGTTACCAGATTTTGATGATTTTTTATGAGTTTATGCGTCTTCATTGTCTTCTGTGTGTTCTTTTATGGACGTGAGTCTGTTTCAACACATTTATTATTTACTTTGGAAAATGTACGAACTTATGAGCCAATAAATCATCTTCCAACATGTGACAAGTAGGTTATATTTAGTTTGTTTTATGTTTTGTTGATTACAGAAAATTATGTCAAAATAACACCAACCTGTTGGAAGTATCCATCTGAAAACGCCAAGGTGAGGGATGGAGCTGGTCAGCAACAATAAATCCTTCACATAATTTATGCACACATCACTCTTGCATACAACTATCCAAGGTGATCAGAATAGTTCATGTTATATTTTCCTATTAAACGCAGCTTATTTTAAAATACCGGTAAAATGTCTTAAGAGGCAAATTTGAAGAAGCTGAAGAGAATTATTAGAAATTGGTAAAAGTTCCTCTAATCTTCCCAAGAAGCCTCCAAAACATCTTTAATGGCAGTTTTGGCTAAACTGTCCCACCTTGTCATGATCGCTTCTCTGCTGGAGGTTTCACCACCTCATCAAGCTCATCTGCTTCACCTTCACTCCCTGACTGCTCATCATCTTCACCTGTTCTACTCAAACCCTCTCCAGGTTCTGTTTCCCCTTTTAGATGGTCAGCAGATCTGGTCTTGTTGAGGTCCAGCATCTTTTCCATGTTCTCTAGCCTAGTGTTTTTCAACCTTTTTTTTGGCCCACAGCACACTTTTTTCACTGAAAAATCACAAGGCACACCACAAACCGAAATGTCTGTTTGTTTTTTACAGTCCATATAATTATATAAAGTCCATCTCGTCAAAGCCTCTTGAATAGAAAGCAGATAAACACAAGAAGGAATATTATTGTCTTTCATTGGGACCTGTTTGGATGAACACAGAGCTGCTTTTTAGACCAATTAGGTGAAATTGGGTAATTTCTCAGGGCACACCTGATTATCTCGCATTAGTGTGTCACGGCACAGTGGTTGAAAAACACTGCTCTAGCCAACGACAAAGTCTCATCTCTGGATTATCTCTGTCTTGTGCACGTTGGATCTCTCTCGCCCTGTGTTTACCTGGACAACGGCCTCTGATCTTCTTGGATACGTACTTTGCTATCTGCCTCTGTGTATGAGCATTGCCCGTCTCCTTGACTATGCAATTGGATGTTGGACGTGTTCAGATTCCAGAGTCGCGTTGCCTTGGACTGCAGCTCTGCCCCAAACCACCAGATGGCTCCAAGCTCTCACTCGCAACCTCCAGCCTTCAATAAATCCCTTCGTTAAAACATTTCCACCTGTGTGAGGCGGATTTTCCAGGTCTTCAGGGTTCTCAGTACACACAGATCTAGCTTTGGCCATCTTCAGGTGGGTTTCAAAGATCCTGTTTTGGTATTTCAGACAATCTCCACATTTCTACAAATATACAACTGTTTCCATGGAAACGAGCAGGTCACGGGAACCTTTCAGGTTTAGGATGGAGCTGTCCAACAGGCCTCAGTGGGGACGTCTTGGACCTGGGACACGGATCCAGCAGCTTCGTAACAACTTATTCATTTTGGTCAGGCGCGTTGGAACATGGAGACAAACACCTGCAGGGTACCGGCACTCGAGGACTGGAGTTTGAAACCTGTTAGCTGTGTTTTTTTTCTGATCAACACGCTAAAAAACCTTTTCTATTCCGTTGATGCGGACGGAGGAAAACATGTATTTGTCGTGTTCTGCTTATGGAACGTCCCATTAAAGCCATGCACAGGACAGACTGGACACCTGGTAAAGCGGCCCTTTACCCAGTGGCCTAATGGTTTCTGGTACCAACAGTGTATTTATGTCTCGCTGGTTGATAAAACTTAGCAGATCGCTGGTGTTTCTTCACGTTTACGCGACTTCTATCCGCTACAGACGCAACATGGACATCCAGGCTTTCTGACCTTGCGTTGCAATGAGACGTGTACATAAATTCGAAAAACCGTCTGTACTCCTGGAGGCTGTGGTGGGTATCTGAAGCCTCGATGGAGACTCATCAGATCCGGCAACAGTTTTCCATCTTCGATTGGTTAGTCTGTGTGAACTGAAGTCTCGGTTTCCTGTTCTGGCACGCGGTGTGTCTTCTGCTGCATATTTCTTCTGAATATTGTCAATCCTAGAGATGGTTGTGTGTAAAAATCTCTAAATACTGAGACCAACAACTTTGCCATGTTCAGTCTCTTCACTGGAAAACTAAACAATTGAGGACTGTGTCCTGCTGGCTTGTCTGCTTATTTCTGAAACACGTCCAGCAGATGGCGGCCTCTTCCACCGCTCAGCTGATCCACAACCAGACATGGACATCCTGACTTCAACATTCATTTTAATTGTGAAAAAGTTTCTTCATACACGTCGCCTTGAACTGTACAATCAATAATTTAAAAAGAGAACAATGTTAAGCCTGGTGTTTGAAGAACATTGTCACACACACACACACACTCACACTCACACACATTTCATGTTACTCAGCAGCTTCAGCCAAAAATCAGAAAACAGGAATAGTGTTTTACAGGATTAAATACAGAGGGCAGCCCGGAGCCCAAACTTCCCACAATCCCTTGCAAATATTTCTTTTTTTTTTTTTTTTTTTTTTAAACGGGGCCCAGGTGACAGAAAGGAAAAGCAAAACATGAAGGACATGTTTCACTGCTTCAAACCTAGAAGGCGTCATTACACCCATCACCATGGAGACAAGAGGTACAAATTCATCTTGGCAACAAGCTCAGGAGTCGATCGTTCCTCCTTCAAGAGGAGAAACACTTCAAAACCTCCTCTTCAGATTATCATCTCTGTTTGGGTTTGTTGGTCAACATCTGGAACAGAGTTAGTGTTTCTGCAGATTTTCCCTCATTCATCCTGAGAGCAGTTTGTTCAGACTGAACTCGGATCATCAGGGTTCATCGTCAGTGGGGAGGAGCCATGATGGCGTCAGGTGGATGGAGCTACAACCAACCCAGATGTTGCCGCTTCCTGCTCATATGTAACCAGACAGCTGAAGAGCCGGTGATGGATGCCGCTCAGAAAAAACAACAAGCTCTGATAGAATCTTCTAACCTGTTTGCTTTTATACTGCTGGTTTAATTCCTGGTTCAGTTTATTGGTTCCAGCTGATAGTTTTTATTTTTGTTTCCTTAATTTGTTTTATACCACAAACCCGTTTTAAACAGCTGGAACAACATGTGACATTGTCCGAGGGGGACCCTTTTCACTGCTGCACCACTAAACCTGCAGCAGGAAGCTGTTGGAGGGGGACCTTTTTCACTGCTGCACCACTAAACCTGCAGCAGGAAACTGTTGGAGGGGGACCTTTTTCACTGCTGCACCACTAAACCTGCAGCAGGAAACTGTTGGAGGGGGACCTTTTTCACTGCTGCACCACTAAACCTGCAGCAGGAAACTGTTGGAGGGGGACCTTTTTCACTGCTGCACCACTAAACCTGCAGCAGGAAGCTGTGTTCTCAGAAACATTGTGTGATAAAAATGGACGGAGAACGCTCAGAAGGTTAAGCTGCAGCAGACGACGAGGTTGAACATGACAACATCTGTTGTCTGGGGATTTTTCAGTTTTACGATGTCGGCCGTGGAGCAAATTACTGGTTAATGAAGATTTTTTGCAAAAGTTGCTACAAGAGTTCACATAATTATGTATCAAGAAGAAAATCCAAAGGGTTTTGTTTTAGTTTCTAAGTTGCATTTCTGAGTCGGCGCTGTATGAGCTCGAGTTTCCTCCGACATGCTTTCAGTGTTTTAATTTTTTCTACCTTTTTGTTTGATACCGATACGATGCCGAATGAATAAATAAAGATCAGCAGCCTGAACATTTACTGCAGTAAATCTGTCAATCAGTGGAAAACGTGGTTATAAAGACTGAAAAAATGGGGGATTGGTAGCGCTGTGGTTGCAGAGGTGGGCTAGAGGATTCAGATTACAGTCCAGACTTGTGCAACAGTTTCTGATGCATTTTGCATCATTTTATAGTAAAAAAGTGGCTCAAAACTCTGTTAAAACACAATCTGATAGAATACTCTGCCCCCTGGTGGAGACCCTTTACACTACAACACTTGCAACACATGACATTATGTTAATAAACCATAAACATACAAATATTCTTTTTGTTGGTTTTAAAGTTATTTCGTGGGAAGACCAAATAAAAACAGATTTAAAAAAAAAAAAAAAGCCAATTTTTTTCCCCTTGGATTTTATTTCTTTTTAATCAAATTTATTCATTTTGTTTATTTTATTTAATATTATTTATGCATTTATTTGCTAAATCCATAAATGCATTTATAAATAATGCAATTGTTTAATATTTAACAGCATTTTATTCATATTTTTCTTTTGATATTTCCCCCACAATATTTTACTGTATTTAGCCTTCATACAGTTGTAGAACAAATTATTTGTTGCTAAGGTTGTGCATGGGGAAATAGAAAAATATTAATTTCTATTATTAAATAGAAATATAAAATATTTCTAGATATTATAAATGCTAATTAGAAAAGGGATGTGAAATCATTGTGAATATTATTCTAAGCATTTAACTGTTCCAGCTTTTAAAAGTCATTAAATCTGCATGAAAAGTAATAATGAAACAAGCAGCGATGAAAAGCTGCAGATGGATGTGTGATGTCCTCGTGCAGCACAGCCGGCTGGGAGGACATGTCTGCTGTCTTCATACTGCTCTAATCTGACACGAGGACAGGAAGATATGAAGACATGAAGAAAGGAGGACAGGAAGACAGGAAGACAGGAGGATAGGAAGACAGGAGGACATGAAGAAAGGAGGACAGGAGGACAGGAGGATAGGAAGACAGGAGGACATGAAGAAAGGAGGACAGGAGGACAGGAGGACAGGAAGACAGGAGGACATGAAGACAGGAGGACAGGAGACTGAGCTGAGGGGGACCAGAATCCAACAGGAAACAACCCAATGAAGCCGAACAGTCGCCGGTATTCCTGTTGTCAGACGGGACGAAGACACACGGCGAGGAATAAAGCCCACAGCGAGCTGATTGGAGGATGAAAGAGCAGCGAGGAGGAACGTAGAGGAAGCCCTCCAGAGATCCATGAAAGGAGCATCTATTATTCAGCAGCTATGAATCATGGGACGGCATGCGGAGGCGGCGAGGTGCATCAGAGGCAGAGAAGAAGAAGAAGAGGGCGACGACAGGCTGCATTCGGTCTCCGCGGAGATCCAGCAGCGACTCGGAAGGGTTCACGTGTTCAGACTCGTTTCTGCCCGAGTGGCGGCTCCGCCTGATCACGCCGAGCTGGTGCTGAGCTACAAGAGAAGGCCGTTTGTCCCGCTGGACCTGAAGGCAGCAGAGGGACAAACATGGCCGCTGCAATAATTTGTAACTTTTAAATGGCTTTTTTTAAAAAAAAAAATAAATAAAAAAAAATAAAAACAAAGATACTATTATCATTATTATTAATAGTAAAAACCCAGAAAAGGCGTTTTTCCCGTATAACTGACTTTGGTTGGTTGGGATTCAGTTTAAAGATCCGTTTTAGACAAACTAAAAACGAATAAAATTTATTTTGTTGCACTGTTGGACTTTTGCCAGTCAGATTCATGATTTACTACCCGGCCAAAAAACAATATTAATATTACTGATCATTCTTAGACCCTATTTCACAAATTCAAGCATACAGAAAAAACTCAGTTTGTGTTTGTTTTATAAAAATAGTGACTTAGTGTTTGGAAAGCAGCGTTTAAAGGGTTAAAACTACCTCGGATGGCTGCAAATTTGTTTTTTTTTTTTTTAAAATTACACCTGCAGATGATTAAAAGATGTGAGTATAAAAGTGAGAAAAAATTGTTTTGTATTTATTTTTGAGCAGTTTTAGGAGGATGGTGAATTAGTGTTTCCTGCTGCTGCGCCGTCCTCCATGTTCTTCCTTTTCGTTCTGCTCTCGAACGCATCGCAACACGGTTTTCTCCACGTGCACATGGAAGAAGAACTAAATAAATGAGACGTGCGGGGATACAAGCACAAAGACTTCAGTGTTGTGGCAGCCTAGTGGTTACAGGGACAGGGATGTGTGGCCCCCTGCTCTCCGACCGCTCCCCTGGACATGGGGGTCTGACGCGACGGTCCACTCCTCCTCGTGTGACCAAGCTGGGTTAAATATACTTAAGCTGACTGCAAACTTCAGTTAAAAGGGATTTTTTCTGCTACATTTCAGTTTTAGACTTAAAAATCCTCCATAAACCAGCAACAGCTTGAATGTTTAGTAGGAAAAACTATCGGGGTGAAAGCGGTCTGAAAGAAGACGGGATTAAAAACCAGACTGGGACCCAAACGGCTCCTCCATCACACCGCTGAGCACACGCATCGCAGCCAGGAGGCTTTCTGCTGCGCCTGACAGGTGAGCTGAGAAATCTGAGGAGTCCCCAGACAGTCGGCAGCGACAACAAAAGAAGGAGGAGGAGGAAGAGGAGGACAGGCAGAATGAAGCTAATTTATGAATCCGCCATTTTTCATCTCTTCTCCAAACTACCAGAAGCTCCGGAGTCAGATTTACCCAAACACAGATGGAGGAGTCTATTTAAAGGAGAAGTCTGGTGATAATCTGCACCTCGGTGCCACAAACATTATCATCATCACCATCATCATCATCATCACAATTAATCCGCTGCTAAAAAATAATCCATCTTCATCGTTTGTTCAAGTTTGGTTTTTTGGGATTAAATTAGAAATAAAATTCATTAAAGATAAAAGAACCTTAAATAGGTTGTCTATTTTTACATGGTCTCCATAGCAACAAGCATCACTGGCTCCCCTGCAGACAGCAGGACAAGAGAAGCTAAACATCTGCAGGTTTTCTGGGTTTGGTGCTTCCTGAATCTTTCTGCTCCTGAACTGGACTCAAGGCACGCTAACGAGTCTGGACCTGAGACCTGGTCGGGTCCAGGATGGGGTCCGGGTTTTTATGGGAGGGAGAAACGTGTTCTTAGTGTGTGATTGTAGCTTATCGGTCAGAGAAACATGGACGGAGACAGAGAGACGTCTGTGCGACATGGAGCTCCGTCATCAGTCTGTGGAACGTTTCTGTACACTGGAGCTGAGAGTCTGTGCTTCCATCACACATGTAGTGAAAATCCCGTCTGTTACCCCACCCTCACCTGGAAAGTGCCCGACTGTCTGTAGCACTCTCTGGGAGGGCGGGGCGTCCACCTCCTCCATGTCCAGGCTCAGTTAGGAGATCTTACAGTTGCTGCGGGTGCAGTTCTGAGGCGGGCTCTGCGGCGGGCGGATGGACTTGGGACGCTTCAGGCTGTTGCCTTTGGAGCCACCGGCCGGGTTGGCCAGCGAGTAGGAGCGTCCGTGCATCATGACGGCGTTCATGCCGTTGGCCATGGAGAAGGACTTGAGGTGGGACTTGATGGCGACAGGAAGCGGGAGCTTGTCGATGAGGTGCACCGGCGTGCACGAGACGATGGCTCTGCAGCAGAGGTCCTGGAGGCTGAAGACTGCAGCAGAGAGGAGAGATGTTTCAGAAAACAAAACAACTCGGTGGGTTTCTGCCTTAAAGGGGGAATGTGTGCAGAGTTACTGACATCTAGTGGTGACGATGGGAATAACGGCAGGGAATCTACGGCGGCTCCTCGTGGATAACTTAATCAAAAATATTTTCTGAACAGAAGAGTTCACGCTTGGCATAACATGACTTGAACTGATCGTGTATGTAAATTTTCTTTATAAAAATAAATCTAAAATGAACTGAAGGGAAACAGTCCCAACCCTGCAGACAACCATCATGTCGCTTCGGGAGATTTGACTGAGAATGCACACAAGGTATCAGGAAGAAAACACCACAAATGTGTATTTTTGCTATTTTCTTTCCACTAGTCCAGTGTTTCTAAAGTCCAGTCCTCAGACCCTGCCCTGCAGGTTTTAGAGACGTTCCTCCTCCCGAGCACCCGAGTCAGATCATTGAACTTCCTTACCAAGGTCTTTGCAGCCTGTTAACAAACCCTTTATTTCATTCAGATGTGTTAAAGTAGGGTTGTCTTAACATGCAGGACATGAGGGCCTGAGGACTGAAACTGAGAAACACTTTGCTAGTCTGACTGTTAACAAAGATAAAATAAAATCTACGAATTGAAATGATGCTGCCTTAAAGATCGAACTTTTGCTCATTTAATCAGTAAGACGCCCCAAAACGACAGCTGATCCAGCATCTTCTTAGTCCTGTCTCTTCTCTGAGCTCCCTCCAGTCAGTAAAAGTCAGTCTGACAATGACTCTTGTCTGATTCCAGGCTCTGTTGTAAATCTTCGATTAATCAGCTCAGTCAGTGTGTTGACATGCTGTTAGCGTGATGTGGATCCATAAAACTGAGCTGGAATGTGAAGTTGCAGAAGAAGAAACCTGCAGAGCGTCCCGATGTCACCGTGGCATCACAACAAACCAGAAGCAGGTTTTAAAGCTCAGAAAGTTGCACAGTGCTGCTTTAATACAGCTAAAAGAGTCCAGATGAGTTTTAGAACATCAAGCTAGACTCTGTTCACAGCTAACTCTCCGAGGGCGTCACGCCCCACCTCGCTAATCTGTAATTACACATGTGGGGCTGGGAGAGCCCTCAGGAGGGACGGAGGATTAATTAGAGGCGACTTTATGTAAAGATGTGACCTGAATCAGCCGAGCTGCGGTCCATTAGCTCGTTTTCCCATGCAGACATCACGCCGTTTCCTCTGCAGCGCTCTGAAACGTCCACCCACCTCTGTTGGGTCTCCAGAACTTCTCCATGCCGTGCCTCATCAGGACGATGCGCGACAGCTCCGTGAAGGACTCGATGACGTTGAAGTTGCACAGCGGGCTCACTTCGAAGAAGGTCATGCCGTTCTTCTCGGCGTATGCGCGCGCCTGCTCCGTGGGAACCTGCCGCTTGAAGGCCAGATGGAGGCGGTTGCCAACGAGGATTCGAGGCACGCCTGGTGCATGCTGGGAGAAAAGAAGAGAGACGAGTTTGTTTTTGTTCAGATGTTTGTTTTTTTTATTAACATGCAGGACAAGACGAGAAGGGACAGCGGAGTCAGTGTACGGACGGACATCAACCAGCGACGACAGATGCCGGTAAAACGTCAACAAGACTTCCCTTGTCTTTTACACACGAGACTGAAACCCAGGAATGATTCAGTAGATAGAAAAATAAGACTTTCTGTAGATGAAACACGTTAGACAAGTTTCCTCACTGTTTATTTTTAAAACTCATCTTCAGACCCACTTTTATTCCTTGGCTTTTAACACAGTGAGAGTCCGCTTCTGGTCAGTGTGTTGTAGAGCTGGGCGATTAATCGGATTTTATTCTCAGTACAATCTGGTTTTTCAACCATGATAAAAATAAAAAGGTGTGATTATTTTTCTCTCTGCAGTTTCCTCTCCTGCTGTCTTCAGCTGCTAATCGAGCGTCTCTGGCGTTGCAGCGCTGTGCTGTAAACTCCTCCCACAGCCGCTTTGCTTTCATTCAGACACTGTTGCCAACTTGGAGACTTTCTCTCTAAATCTGGAGACTTTTTTTGTTAAAAGCGACAAATCTAGCAGCTTTTACTGGAGTTATTAGAGACTTTTCTGGTGTTTTGGCGACTGACTTGAAGGCACATATTGTTCTGCAGTTACTGTAAGGAAGGAGCAGCGGGAGCGTCTCCCGTCCTAAAGCACTCCCAGGCGGCCAGTCTCAGTCGGCTCCGGCTGCAGGTCCATGTAGAATAACTGCAGTAGGTTGTGGAAGTTCACCTAAACATAGTTTATACCATTGTCACTGACAACTGGCTGCATTATTTTCCTATACATAGTTCAGCCAGTTAAACACTGTAATATCCCTCCGTTACGGGGCGTTACCATAGCAACGCGTTAACCAGCTGGTTCAGATCAGCCGTCTTTTAACAGGTGAATGAGAGAAACGCGCTGCAGCCTGACAGCGGTTGTTTGGCATAAAACGTACATCCAGGCCAACATGAAATAGTTCCTATACTTCAGCAAATGTTGTAGAAAAGAAATACAAATTTGTTATGAAATATTTACAGTGTGGGACCGTGGTATAAGCAGATTAAACAACTCATAACCGCGTGTTAGACGGTTATAATGCCCAACGCCGAGTCGAGAACACCACGACGCGCAGCGTTGTTTAATCCTTATTTATATTTATCTATTCAGTTTACATTAGTCAAGACAAAGCTTCATGTTATTTGTTTGTTTTCTAAAATATGTGGAATCTTAAAGACATTTTTTTAAAGTCACAGTTTAATGTAAAAAAAAAAAAAACATGTTAAAGATAAAAAGATAATTGTGTTCAATAATCACAATCTCAATTTCTGTCAAAATAATTGTGATTATTATTTTTGCCACAATCGAGCAGCCCTGTTATAGTTTGATTTTATTGGGTTTATTTACTATTTATTTATTTTTAATTCCTTGTATGATTTATTGTTTTATTGTGTTATTTATCTCTTAACTGTTTTACTCTGGTTGTTTTGGCTGATGTTCAGCACTTTGTCCCAACTTTGGTTCTTTTAAAGGGCTTTCTAAATAAAGTTGAGTTGATTAAACACGTCGGACGGAGAATCGGTTTGGAAATTCATGTAAAGAGACCAGCAGAAGTTGGCTGGCGGCAGCTGATCTCTCTAATTCCCCCCCGTCTGTCCTGACAAACTAAATGAAACATGATGGCAGTGCCAAGACGACCTCCATCCTCCTTCACTCCTCCTGACTGTCACCATCCATCAGCCTCTTCGCAGAGTTTCCTCCTCGCTGCCTTTTCCTGCTCCGATTCCCTCCGTCGAGGTCGGGCCCGAGAGAAAAACCTCTCTGTTCAGATCACAAGCCTTTAAAATGGTAGAAACCTCCTGTACGACCCCTAACAGACATAAACACACCTAAACGCAACGTGTTTGTTGGTTTTACATCAAACTGCAACCAATAAAAGCCTGAAGGCACCAGGAGCTTTCATTAACCTCTCCGTCACACACAATCGGTCGGTCTTCCTTCCACACATCGCCTTCTCTCTCACTGGTATGAAGTCAATAAACAGTTTCTCTGCTCGAGCCTTCCTCCTCCTCATCATGTGGTGCAGCAGCCAAACAAAAAGACGAGCTAGAAACATTCCCACTGCTCGGGTTTTTTTTACTTGGCAGCTCCGGTACAGTAAAACGTTGCAGAGCGTCAACATGTCGGCGACACCCAGGTCGCCTCATCACATCCATATCATCTGGTTTCCACTGATGTGAACTTACTGAGCAAAGGCTGCGTTTAAAACCAATCCTCAACCTGAAGGACTCTTGGAAAACTTTAAGAACCGCGGCAGCCCCAGTGACATGACCCGAACATGTCCAATCACGTCAAACATTAAAAACCAGGCAGAGATGAAGCTCCAGATCAATATTTCATTGTAATGTGACCGCTCTGTGAAAGCCGTGGGTGGATCCGCATGGCGCACCAGCTGTCGCCTCATTGATCATTTATCCATATTGAGCCATCATTCCGGTTTATTCCAGCCTGGCGCGGGGATCTGCCAGCTATGAAACCGTCCCTGCAGCTTTTCCACAGTCATGCATTCAGCATGTTGAGGTCAGAAAAAACTCATTTTATGGTTTTACTTCAGCATCACTTCATCGCTTCACTTCCAGCATGAAAACAGAGACGGCTGTGAGGATTCTGATTGATGCCACAACCTGCGCCACAAGTTTAAAGCCCCATTAACGCTGGACGCAGAGACAGTACCGTAATACCTCCAGAGAGGTCGGGCGGTGTTGAGTTGTATAGCTGACACACAACTGCTGAAAGGATAAAAAACAGAGAAGAAGAAAAGGAATAGGAAGAAGAAGATGCAGAAACTGCCAAGCAGGAAGCTCCAGAAGAAGCCATACAAGAAGTTAAAGAACGGCAACAAATTTCTTCTTCTACTCCTGGTGCCTTAGGATGGCTGTGAACAGCTTTATGGCGATGCGTTACCACCACCAACTGAGGTCAGAATGTGGAGGTGACCTCTAAACGCCGCTCTGCACACTGGTGGATGATTCTGACTAAACCAACATTTAAACAGACTTCTCCACTTACGTACATAAAGGAGCAGAAAGGGGTTTTAGTCTTCTAACTGACTGCACTCGTCTCGGTCACCGTTCTTTGTCAGTAGCCCTGAGTTTCCTAAAGGAACACCGATTGGTTGCCGCACATTTACACAACTATTAAGCTTGTTCCATACTGCACAATGAGCACAATGGCAGCAGGGAGGGGTCACTGCGGGGGCCGATGTCTGCTTTTATGTGCAATGAACCCGGTTGTTACCTCCTCCAGGTTATGTTTTTCCTGGCGTCTTTGTGCTCAAGATAACCATCCATTTTTCTTAACCGCTTAGTCCAACTCAGGGTCGCGGGAAGCTGGAGTTCATCCCAGCAATGAGCAAGAGGCAGGTACACCTGGACGGGGCGCCATTCCATCGCAGAGAGACGGACACCATCACAAATCATTAAAGAGAAAAAAACAACCTCCATTCTTGATAGCAAACAACAGTGAAAAGCGAAATGGAGTTTTACAAGGAGTTAGAAAGAGAAACGAGGGAGAAGGGCTTCGAAGAGCCGCGGAGAACCCAACCTGAAACAAGGCTACCTGGCATTAGCCGTAATTCTGGTAAAATCTCTAACAGCTTATATGTTAAACACCTTCAATGGAAACACTTGCAAACAGCAATTTGACTAAAATGTCCTTTAATCTGCAGAACAGAAATAAAAACGAGACCACAAGTTGAGCTAAATGGGAAGAGGATTAAACTAAAGAGGAAGAAGCTTTTACTGAGGAAACAACTAAATAATGCAGGATGGACGGCATCTACACATCCGTAGATACACCACTCGCTTTCTGCTCTTTAAAACTTGCAGCCATCCTGTGGAGATGGAGCAGGAAAGGCCAAACTGGGACGCGCATTCCACAGGACAAAAATACCACACAAAAACACACACATGCAGACAGACAGAGCAGACATCCTCTGTGTTTCCGTGTCAGCAGGAAGGAGGTCTGCTCTCAGACTCAGGTTGGGATTCACAGCCGATTCATGTCTAAAGACGTCAGAAAAGAACCGCAGGTTGTCGGGTCGACGCAGGGTCCACCATGCTTCCCTGCTCCAGCTGGAAGGACCAAACCAGCCTTCCACGTTCTAACGACCTGTTAGAGTCAGGTGTGTTGAAGCAGGGAAACATCTAAAACCTGCAGGACAGGACAGCTTAATGTGACCGTTTGGTTTTAACCACCTGAGATGGAGGGAAGACACTGCAAAGTGATGGTGTTTGTGTCTGAAGTGACTGAATGTCCTAAACTTTTATTAAAAAGCAGGCTGTACGGATTCAAGCTCGCAGAGCAAAGAAGGTTCTGCCGGCTTGTAGGTAAAGTAACCAGCAGGAAGTCCAGCGGTAGAGATTTCTTTCTCTTAGTGGGGTCGTGGATGGAAAGAGGGTTAGCTGACTGCGCTGCACACACACCTACACACACCTACTGCAGATATATAAAGTACTTATTCAAAAACTTGACATTTGGGCTGAATAATAAATGGAGGAGACTTTATCAGTCTGAGGGTGTATTTCCATCAAGATAGTCCGCTAGACTCGGTCCGATTGGGGACTCGGCTAAGCTGTAGGGGGGTGTATCCATACGGAGTGACATCGTTTTCACGCTGCACTTTGGTCAAACCAGTCAAACCATTAGAATAACATATCCCCATTCCCACCAGAGGTGGCGCTGCACTGGTATTTAGAAAAAGATAAGACCCGCATGAAGAAGAAAACTGTTTCCTCCACCTGCCAGTTAAACATGGAGACCAAACTATGGCTGTTCTGGGTTTTTCTTGTGTCTTATGCAAGTATACTGCAGAAATCCACTGCAACAATGGACGCAGTATGAACACCAGACGAGGCAGAGGACCCTTAACGCCATCGCTATGGATTTACCCACAATGCAATGCTACGCCACATGCAGGAAGTGACTTTTTTTTGTAGTCCGCTTCCTGTATTTGGTCCGCATGAAGCAGGCCGAGTCCACTTCTTTGGTCCAAGCCAGAGTTCGTCTGGCACATTCACAACGAAGCGGACTTTCTGAGCAAACAGAGGATTCGGATCAAGGCGCCCTAAAAAAGCCTCACCTCATCAATCTCCCTGATCCACCTGTCGATGCCGTCGAAGGACCAGCGGTTGGTGATGTCGTAAACCAGCAGGATCCCCTGAGAAGAGATGAACCAGATCAACACAGAAACATGCAGGTTGTGGGTTTGATTCCTGCAGCCGTTTCCACTGCAGCGTGTTTAAAACTGTTGCTTTCTCACCTGAGCGCCGCGGGAATACGAGCGAAAGATGGTGCAGAACCGTCCCTGACCCGAGGTGTCCCTGTGGAGAGCAGCAGAGATCAATACTCCACTTGTGAAAGATAAAAGCTTTTCTCGGGGAGGCGCTGCGATCGCAGCAGCTCGGTTATGTCCCCGTTTCTGGGAATGAAACTACACAGCTGCAACTTCTGGAAGCTCCTGCAACTGTGGCTCATTTACATCTAAATATCTGGAAATTCTGTCCTTTACGTGTCTGATAACAAGCTGACCGATTCACTGGAAGTCCAATAAGAGCCGGTCTGTTGCTTCCAACATGCTGCTTATTATCTGAAAGTGGAAAAATAGTAATGAAATAAAGAGTTCTGCTTCATTTTCCAGCAAGAAGCAACCGTTCTGTGATTATTTTACTTCTCTTGTCCAGCTCCAGTCCTGGAGGTCCACAACCCTGCAGGTTTTCCATGTTTACCTGCTCCAACACAACTGGCTCAAATGAATAAATCAGTAGGCAGAACTTCATCGATGTTGGATCCATTTAATGTAAACCAGGTGTGTTGGAGCGGGGATACGTAGACAACCTGCAGGACAGTCAAAGTGCTTTCATTCCAGGTAATAAAAACAGTTTGTTTGATGCGTTTGTGGTTTTCACACTGACAGATGCAACTTTTTCCTGCTTGGACTCTCTGGGTTTGGTGTGATTTCAGGTCCAGTGTGTTGTTACAGGATGCCAGAATGAAAGACGGACTGGAAGAATCACCCAACAAGGCAGCTGAAACGTTTTAAAGGTGACTTATAAGAGGTAAAAACAAGAGCAGCGAAGAAACATCCAATCATAACTGGGATTCCAGAGGGTAACATATCCGGGAAGCGCTCGCAGATCAACATGGTTCATACTCGTTTCCATTCCCTCTGATGTGCACAAAGTCTCTTCATTTCCAGCCCTTCTTACTGGGATTGTGCTGGAATAAGTGCCAGCGTGTCATCCTGGGGTTAGTCTGTCACCTCAGAGACCAGCAGAGCGAGTCATGAGACAGGAAGCTGCAGATGATCAGAGATCATGTTAACTGGCTGAGAGAAACGCTGAGGCAGCAGAAATCAGGAGGATTCTGCATCAAACTCGGCTCTCCACAGGGAAGACGAGGCGTCGGTTCCCCCAAGGAGCTGAATTCCTTGGCCTACTTCCACCAAACGGGCCTCGCCTCACACTGCAGGGTCTTTACTGACGAGCGCGCAGACCTGCTGCATCTCCAACGGCAACGAAGCAAAAAAAAACTCCTCCCCGTCGCCGCCTGAGGTTTCTGTTTCTGTCACGGCTGCACATCCTTTTCACTTTCTACCTTTTGATGTAAAAAATGCAGAGGAAACAGAAGTGATAGATCTACAACCGAGATACCTGATTCTCCATGACGTTGTACTGGTTGCCATGGTTTCTGTTTGATGCTATCAGAGGGCTGTTGAGGGATTCTGCTTCATCTTTCTTCACGTTTGAGTTGAGTGAAGTTTGCATCAAGAATTCATGCGCAGCTTCCTGAAGTCTGGACCTGAACTGGACCGTTGATCCTTTTCTACTTCATTCTGTTCTAGATCTGCTGCGAGTTTGGGCATCAGCAGGTGATCTCACTCTGGACACTGGAATACTTTAGTACGGGAAGGACTCAACGACTTGCAGCCCAGATCATGACGCCGCCCCCACCGTGCTGGAAACTTGGCGCGAGGACTTTGTGCTGACATGCCCGTTTGGTTTTTAGTGAATTCGGACCAAACTTGTCCACTTTGGTTCCAGAAGTCTTGCTTGTGGTTTGTTTAGATGCAGCTTTACCAACCTGCACTGTGCTGCCATGTTCTTTTCTCTCCTGAAACCATTCCCAACAAGCCAAACTGGTTCAGGCTTCCTCTAACTGGACTGGGACTTTTAACCTGCTAACTGAAGATGTAGACCTGCTGCTCCGAACCAACTGGGATGTCCACTCCTGACGACTGGCAGCTGTTTTGTGAAGAATCGTTCTGTCTGACTGACAGGTGGCTGATGCCTTTCCTCCTTGGCATCATGTTAACACAACTGAATGTCTTCAGGTTTAAAGCAGCAAAATGTAAGACTACTTTGATCAAATATGAGACTTTACATAAAAGAAATATCAAAAGACACGGAACCACCGGACAATAAGCTCATTCCAAACACCAGCTGGAAGTAAGAGTGCTGAGAAATAACACAAACCATGATAGATTTCCTTTGTTGACACGTTGGCTGTTTTCTCTTATGTCTAATTATTTGTGATTTCAGAATCTGAAAACAAAGCTTACAAATGTTTCTTGTCCTTCATGACTGCTGCAGGATTGGTGTTAAATTACACTGCAGGTACTTCAGTACGTCGGCCTGAAGGGCAGCGGTGGACCCAAAGGTCACCGTGAGGTCTGTTAGAGCCGCTGCAGTGGCTGCTGGGATCAGAGATGGAGCTGTACTGATAAAACCAAACTGACCTGAGAAATGGGAGCTGTTTGGACCTTTAGACTCTGGATTTGAGAACTGCTTATAACTTTTTAAACTTTTTGACGTTTTAATTTTAGAAAATCAGATTTGAAACTTTTTAAGAACCTCTAAATGCTGCAAAGACGAAAACAGACTTTCCCTACAGAGACAGTAAGAGTTGACCGTTTTCACTCTGACTCAGTTTTGTTGAATAAAACTGTATAACAGGTTAATTTTTTCTGTATTTTGATGAAGAATGTGCACATTTTCCCATCAAAATGGATTTGCAATCAGCAACATTTTCATCGGGCACCTTTAACCCCTTCCCCTACACAAGATGGTTGTGATTAAATCAAATATGTGCAAACACATGTAGAGTCTTTCACCGATGCCGGGCAGCACTGTCAGAGTTTTTACCACCACTGTAAAGGAATGCATCTAACAGAATCAGAATAAGAAGTGAATCATTCATGTTAAAGATATCCTAAAGAGCATCCCTTCTGACTTGCAGTGATGTTAATGTGTTCTTACCAAAGCTCCAGCTTCACTCTCCTCCCATCCAAAAGGATCGTAGTGGTTTTATAGTCGATACCTGCACAAAGAAAGCAACCAGACAGAAGCAGCCATTAGATGAAAACAGCGTAGTCAATGATGCATCAAGATCCAGGGCATCAGCCAGGAACACAATAATAACAGTCTTCAAGCCAAAAGTGAGTGTAAACTCAGATAAAACACATCACAGAGGTCTGAGTCATCAGGCGCCACATTCAGACAAGCTGAAGAGGAGACGTCTAACCTTCTGCTGCACTGCAGAGGACAGGAAGCGACCACACTCCCTGGAGGCTAATTTACACTTGACACAACACTGATTTCTGACAGACAGCTTCATCCGTGTCCTGCGTCAGTTAAATGCCTAATTTAGTGTGTTTTCAGGAGGCTTAACCACCCGCCACCTCACACAGAAAACAGAGCAATAACACCGGAAACCACTAGGGGGCGTTGAGTTGTGTAGCTGACATGAAACCAGAGAAAGAAACAAACCAGAGAAGAAGAGGAGGAACAGGAAGATGGTGATGCAGCAACTGCCAAATAAAAACCACCTGAAGAAGAGGAAGAAGTTGAAGATAGAAGTTTTTCTGATTCTTCTGATGTTTTTGGACGGTTAAGTTACTTTGTAGCGACTAACCAGTATAAAACCAGTATAAAAATGTGAATGTGACAACATTTGAAAAAGACACTCATTTACAGACAAAAGAGAACGGAAATGGCCCGTTAGAGACATAGGCTACATTTACAAGTTGTTTTTTTTAACTCGGAATTAAATCATTTGGAATTATATAATTCTTAAATAACATTCTACGAGTTTACATGAAAATAATTCTGAATGGAGATTTACATGAAACACGTTCTTACTTATTTCCTCTTCAGAGCGGCGGGTTGGGAAGGGTTCTGATTGGACAGGGTGCACGTGACGTATGACGTACACCTGAAATAAAAGTTCGCTCCGTGCTTCTCGCCTTTTCAATCGTAACTTGCAAAAACTACATAAGTACAAGTTTTTCTGCTATTTCTATTATAAATGTGACGTAGCAGCTCAACACCAGCATACTACTTCACTTTCTGCAGCAACTGAGAAGGAGAAGAAAGATAGACCACCGAACACGGGAGGAAAAACAACGCGCGTCATCGGGACAGGACAAGGTAATGAGCATGCTCAGAACGACTGGAATTAACTTAGAGCGGAATGAAGGTTTATGTGACAGAGGAATTAAATAGTTTGAGAGCTTTTTACATCCTCCATGAGAAGTAAAAACTATGCTCTCGATGCAGCAAGAACAAGATAAAGAAAAAAGTCTATCCAGTCTCCACCAGACACTTCATCTGCGACGTGGCGGAGATCACGGATGACTTCGCACTGAATATGAAACCTCATCAGGCAGGGCGGGTTGTGCCCGCGCCATCTCCGTGTCATAGAAAACCACTCATATTAGTGACATTTTCCCTTCTTGCCACCTCCATCAGCTGTTTAACAAAACTCTCTGTTCAACCTACATCAGCAAAATATGGAAGCGACAATTTTTATTTCCCGCTTTTCCATGTTAACCACGCCCCCCTCAAATGTCTGGCCAATCACACAACGCTTCTTGGACCCCCATGGGAAGAAAGTAATGCTCACTTGATGTGTCGACAACAAGCCGCCTCGAAAAAGAACAGGAAAAACGTTCTCATTTGTCGTGGAGTATGTAACAGGCTTCAAACGCAAAAGTTTTGGCCTGTCGTTTCCACGGTAACACAGTTCTCAGTGGACAAAGCCGCAAAGATCCGAGAACGGACTCCAGAGTGAAACGCTGGCCGTGTGAACATGACCTGGAATCTACTGGTGACGACGGTCATATTTAAACTCGGGTCCAGTTTACACTCACAAACACAACAACAACAACAACAACAACGGCCGACCTCTATGTTCAGTTTGTGCTGCTGAAGGTTTTAAGTTATTTTGGCCTCTTAAAGCAAAACCTGCTTTCTGTGTAACATTTCTGCCTCAGTAAAGACGCACAGACTTCTTGCGCTCGATCGATCAAAAGTTCCAAAGTTTCTCAGCCACTAAGATAACGTCGTTTACATTTGTGAAATCGTCATGAATAATGAGGATAAAGTAGCTTGTGATGCACTCGTTTCCTGTCCTGTTGAGTAAATGTCGAATAAACAAAGAGAAAATGTTGGTGATTTGCAGGGAAACGTCTTGTAAACACTGCCTCAGAGTAAAAACAGACTCAAGGACAGCTTCTACCCCCAAGCTGCTAACTGTATCCCTCCCCCATCAAAACACACACAAACCAACCCTCCTACCCACACACCGACTGAATACACAGCAACACCCCCCCCCCCCCCCTCAGAGAAACATTCACTCTGTTCTTCATCTGCAGAACATATCGTATTATATCCTCATATGAATTATACTCCGTTGTCTCTGGTACATGTCTCCATAGTTACCGTTTAAACATGCTGCAAAAGGAGCTGCTAAACTGCCTTTACTCCTCCTCCAACACTGACAAGGATCTCTGATCTCTGGGATGCAGAACAGGAGTAAAACGGAGAGTAAGGAGGAGAAAGTTGAAAATATTTCTGCCCTTAGTCAAAGGTAATTTGATATCACTAATCAATAAAGTGGTCAGGCGTGGAGCGGTGATGAGGGCATGTGGGGAGTGTTGGTGGTGCAGCTTAATGCCTTTAACAGAGACATGGCTGCAGAAATATTCCCCGTTAAAACGACTTTCTGCAAGGCTGCAGACAGTGATAAGAGCCAAGGAGAAAACCGCTGGCCGTCAGCTTCATCCATGTTAATCTGCAAACCCATGCTGATCATATCTTTAAGTCTCTGCAAGTCTATCAGCTTTTATTCATTCTTATATTTTCATCTTTATTTCATCTATCTGCTTATTTATTTACCCTCAATAACTTCATTTCCATTGTTGATTCATTTCTTGTGATTTAATCAGAAAAATCAATACATCTGCTTTAAAATACAACATCAGACTGTCAATAACTTCATATATTTAATTAAAAAAAACAGGTAAAAACGGGCAGCTAGAAGTAGGGCTGGGCGATACGACGACATATATCGTCTGTATGATAAAAAATGTATCGTTTCATGTATGGTTTACGCCATGATAAGCTGCTTCTACAGCAGTATTTTACGTCAAGATGCGCTTTACAGCATGCATGCAGCAATACATAAACAAACATGGAGGAAGACGGTAGCAGACGTGTTTCAGAGCAGGATAATTCACTAAAAGATGACCAGCCGACCCAAACCAAGGAGCTTGTTCCTAAAAGAGGGGAAATTTCTGTTGCATGGATGCAGTTTGGATATAAAAAGATCGACGTGGAACCGACAACAGACTAGCTCACAGTCCCAACAACGGACTCCGACACAACTAACTCATTTTATCACCTGCGCAGGAATCAGGATAAAGAATACAGAATAAAGAATAGAGTCAACGAGTAAAAGCAGCAAAAGCAGCGTCAAGTGGAGTCGAAAGCTCATAATAAACTCCAGATGCAAACGCTGCAACAGGTATTTACCTTTACGGCCATAGTTCCCCCAGATGGAAGGAGATCACTGCTGCTGTTGCCTAGCAACATCTGATACATAACTGATGACTGACACAACATTATACACACACTTTTATATTGGATTTTCTGTTTAAAATGTATTGGAAAAGGCTGAATTAATACCACTCCAAAACGCTGCTACATCTTTACCGGAAATAAACTGGTCATGACCCCGAACGTTAATCAACTCAACTCATCTTCATTTATAGAGCACTTTTAAAGGAATCAAAATTGTTGAAGATTGAAGACACACACACACACACACACACACACACACACACACACACACACACACACACACACACAGCCACATAAAATAGTTAAAACACAGGACAATTTAAAATGCGTAGAATCAGTAAATTAAAGACAAAATATAAAACATTAAGAGCAGAAACAATAAAATAAAATAACCAGCTTCTCAAACTGGTTTGAAAGCCAAAGAGAAAAGATGAGTTTTAAGAGAGGATTTAAAAGCTGCACTGAAGTGGTTTGTCTGATGTTCACAGGCAGAAAAATGCAGGTAAATGAAAAAAAAAAAAAAAAGTGCTTGTGATATGTTTCTATATTGAAATGTCTGGAAAAAACACCTGAGAGAATAAAAACGTTTTAATGAAATCTGAAACTTATTTCAAAATGTAGGTGTTCCCATTGGCGGTTTTATAGTGACATTACGTTTTTGTGTGATGCCAGGTGTGACGGAAACGCAGCTATAGTCTGAATGAACACTACATGTCGTGTCTGGATTCTTTGCTGGGATGTAAATGCCTGGAAAACTTCTGTAGATCACCTGAAGGGACAGACATCCATTTATCTCTCAAAGTTTTATGCTACCGTTCCTGAGAAACAGATGATGAAGGACTTGAGTGGATCTGAAAAAGACCAATCAGGAACTGGAGTAACATGGGTCAGACTGGACCCTCTGGTGGTCCACTGGCCCCTGAGCCGTATGTTGGACACCGCTGAAAATAGTTTAAACGTCTGAGTTTCCCTCTAAATACAAGCACAGGTTTATATTTGTTGCATAAAAACACAAATTAGCCTAAATCAGGAGGATTCATCTTCTGGTTTTCTACTGAAAGTTTAGACCTGTCTGTGTTCATGTTCCTCTGATCCTTTCAGAGCTTCGAACCACAAAAACTTACAGGAGTTCATCCGTCAGTGCCCTTAAAGTCACACGGAATCAGCTAAAACACTTGTTTCCAAAACAAATGATCCAAACTGTGTTAGCAGTTCAACCATCAGGATGAAGGCGAACGGGTCCGACCGCCGTGCTGCCACCTGCTCCATGTCCGGACATGTTTTTACTACGTCTGGCGTCACCTGAGGCCAAACAGATGAAACGCTGAACAAGCACTCACCTGTCCACCCTCGCTTCAATCTGCCTGTTTCACTATGCGGCTGATGAGTTTCTTCAATGTTTACAAATCAAAAACTAGTCTGAGATGAATAAATATTAGTCCCAGGCAAGACAAAGCAGCTGGCAAAAAGAAAGCCTTTTTAAAAGTAGTAAAAGGAAGTGGCAGCAGCAGAGGAGGCTAAAAGGTTGACCTCTCTTTCCTCCCTGACAGTAACGGCTGGAAACCTGACTGCTGGCTGTGATGGTAGCAGCTGCTGGCTAACAGCATTAGCAATATCTTCCAATTTCCAGGCAGCGTAAAGCTGCTGCAGAGCCCAAGTGCTGAGCTCAGGCCGGTCTAATTGAATTGCAGAGAGTGCTGCGCTTCCTCCTGTTGCCACGGCTCACTTAGACATCCCATATAATCAATAACGCTTCTCTGATGTCTTAGCGGAAAATGCTGGGTCTATTCTGGGAGTTGGACGACTTTGTGTCTTCTTACACGGCGTGAAGTTTCTGATATGTTGGGCTTTGTTGGGACACGATGCGCGCAGGTCAACCACCGTACATGTGATTAAATGTTCGTACTCATCATGATGATATCTGGGAGAAAACGAGCAGTGGTGATGTATCCGCTGACGACCTGGTCTGAAAACCGCACATTTCAGGCGGTTCTACGAGACGTTCAGGTCTAACGGCGGTCCAGAACAGACGGGTGTTTTATGCCTCCTGCAGCTGACTGGAAACCTGGATCAGAACCCAGAAGAACTTGTAGGATGTAGAGTGAAGAAACAGCAGGTAGAAAAGGAGGAGAAGCTTTGGGATGGGAGTCCTGTGGCAGGACTCTTCCTCCTCCTGCTGCTCTCCAGGAGGAGGTGTAGCTGGTTTTTTGAGGCGGCCTGCATCCAGTAACGAGTACTGGCGCTTACCGAGCGGAGCGGCATGAACCGCCATTGCTGCCCAACGCACTGGAAACAGTGGAGCGACTGGAAGTGGGTTTCCTTCTCAGCTCCGTCAGCTCTTCTGCTTCGGCTTCACACCTTCAGCAGCTGCAGGCAACGCGAGACAGGAGCTGAGGGAGGGGGACGCATGCTGGTGGTGGTGGTGGGGGGGTTGCCATGCTGGCAGGCAGCATCAGCCTCAGGCGGCGCTCGAGCTGGAGAAAAAAATGGGCCATTCTGCTGACTGATGTATTTTTTATAAACACGTGCTGTTGTTGCTGGGGGGAGGATGATGGGGGAGGGGGGGGGGGGTCGTCTTCCTCTGAAAACCACTCATCTCTCCACATCTGCACAGTTTACCTTTCAGGGATCATCTGAGGATCCAACATCTGGGTTTAAAGATGCAGAAATGGAAGCAATTAGCGTTTTGTTCCAGCTGTGCTGCTTGTAAACACACCTGCTGCTCGTCCCTTCCCGTCCTTCATCATCATCATCATCATCATCTTCACTTCCAGCCTCATGATTAATGATGAAAATACTGACCTATATGGATGACCTGCATGACCTCAGTGACGGGACGAGGGACGCGTAGGGACACGGTGACGGGACAGAGGACGCGTAGGGACACGGTGACGGGACAGAGGACGCGTAGGGACACGGTGACGGGACAGAGGACACGTAGGGACACGGTGACGGGACGGAGGACACGTAGGGACACGGTGACGGGACGGAGGACACGTAGGGACACGGTGACGGGACGGAGGACACGTAGGGACACGGTGACGGGACGGAGGACACGTAGGGACACGGTGACGGGACAGAGGACACGTAGGGACACGGTGACGGGACGGAGGACACGTAGGGACACGGTGACGGGACAGAGGACACGTAGGGACACGGTGACGGGACGGAGGACACGTAGGGACACGGTGACGGGACGGAGGACACGTAGGGACACGGTGACGGGACAGAGGACACGTAGGGACGGGACAGAGGACATGTAGAGACACGGTGACGGGACGGAGGACGCGTAGAGACACAGGGACGGGACGGAGGACGCGTAGAGACACAGGGACGGGACGGAGGACGCGTAGAGACACGGTGACGAGACGGAGGACGCGTAGAGACGGGACGGAGGACATGTAGAGACACAGGGACGGGACGGAGGACGCGTAGAGACACAGGGACGGGACGGAGGACGCGTAGAGACACAGGGACGGGACGGAGGACGCGTAGGGACACAGGGACGGGACGGAGGACGCGTAGGGACACGGTGACGGGACGGAGGACACGTAGGGACACGGTGATGGGACGGAGGACACGTAGGGACACGGTGACAGGACGGAGGACGCGTAGAGACGGGACAGAGGACATGTAGAGACACGGTGACGGGACGGAGGACGCGTAGAGACACGGTGACGGGACGGAGGACGCGTAGAGACACGGTGACGGGACGGAGGAGGACTGAACCGGATGCAGGACATTAAATAAGTAAGAAATGTTCTAACCGAAACAAAAACTTAAAATCATCCAGGTGAGTTGCAGAGACGTCCCTGACTGGACGGGTCTTATTAGGACTAGAAAAGCAGAGTGAGAGACCTCCAGTCCTCCAGACCTCCACCAAGCAGCCCATTTCCGGCCCGTTATACTCTACATTCTCTCCGCCTAGTCTGAGCGGTTCAGTTCGGACCGGCACCGTACGCTGTTTTATGTGTTCCCATGATAAAACCTTTATATCAAACCAAACCGCACCATTTCACCTGCAGGTCTACATGAAACTGGTTTGGTACAGTTAGGGCGGAGCTAGTGGCAGCACACGAGACAGTCAGCTGATTGGTGGGCAGAAAAATGTCGCTATCCACCACAAAAGAAGACGTGGACCGCGGTTCGGTCCGACCCTGCTAACAGCAATAGGTCTGATCGGATCTGGAACTACAAACTTTCCAAGCTGGATTAGAGATTCTTCATTGTAGTTTATATGATGCCACACTGGGAATTTGGTCCAAAAAACAAATAATTCCCAGATCCAATGATCCTGAATCCACAGTGTCTCGGCTGTATCGTTGAGTTTAATGCAAGTTTGTTCTCTTGCAGTGATGAAAAGTCGTTCCTATTCTGGATGGTAGTATCCGGAACGTCGTTCCTGTTCTGGACGGTAGTATCCGGAATGTCGTTCCTGTTCTGGATCGTAGTATCCAGAATGTTTCCAGGATCCACGTCTATCTTTGATATCCTATAAAACCTGTTGGGAACTTCTCCTGGATTTTTTCACCATTTATTGAGTTCTCTGCAGATATACTGAAAACGGTCTGATCTCACAATGAGGACGATTCCTTCACATCATTCCTGCATCCAGATGCTGATCCGGATCAGAGTCTAAGTTAGACCAGGACCCGCTCTTAGAAACTCATCATGAAGATTCCTCCAGGAGTTTTTGCACAAAGCTGCGAACAGACAGACAAACAGAAACAGACATCCTCTGCCGCCTACTTGACGGTGTAATAAATGACCTTTGCAACATAAAAACTGTGATCTAAGCCTGAAGCTGCTGATCCTGCAGACGTGTTGATGCTGTCAGACATGACCTGTTTACCACCGCAGCAGGTGACTCATTCACCAGATCACATTCTGGATTAAACACGACAAAGTCTGAAAATTAACCGGTGCGTTAACAACCTGACTTTTACCTTGGCCTTCAGCATAGCTGAAAAGTTCCACCTGCAGTCTCTGGACAGGTAAATGTTACCAGTTACCTTGTCACATGCCTGAAGATCAGGCCTTCAAGGATCCTGGAAAACTGTTCCTTAAAGGAATTACCAGAAAGTTTCTCTAAAAAGTGTCCAGACTGAGGAAGAATAAAGCAGCTCAGACCAAAGGTCAACTTTTATTTTGCATGTTTGGACAAATCTCTGCAGCACTCTCCTGCTTTTCCCGCACGTTACAGCGGCAACAGACACCGGCAACTCCACTGCAGCGTCACATGAAGGTGATCCAACCCTCCTGCTGTACACGGTGAGATGAGCTGTCATGTTAAGCTCAACACTTATAGAAAATAAAAAAACATCCAACATGAGTGTCACGTGTTTGACTCAGAGGTCAATGAAAAGCTTTGTTTATAGAGGACCATTCTCCAGCAACGTCTGACTCATTTCCATATGAGTGCTTTGTCTTCTGTCGGGCTGTGTATGCAACACACACAGCCAGAACGTTCACAGCATGAGAGGGGGGTAAAATAAAAGATCAGCTGAGACACCGTGACTCACCGCTACTGTAAGCGTACGGAGACTCTGCAGATCCATCCTGCAGGCTGTCCAGGATCTCGCCTTTTCCCACGTCACTGTCGCCCACCAGGAGGAACTTGAGCAGGTAGTCGTAGCTTTTCACCGGGCTGCCCTGACTGCCCATCTCCTCTCTGAACCCAGGAGGCTGAAGATGAGCGGCTGGAAACGTGGATGGGTTACTTCACCTGCACCCTGATGTGTTGTCCCTCTTGATCCCAACACAGTCTGTTATGCCATGAAGTGGATCCACTGCTTCAGTATTTTTTTTTTTTTTTTTGCCTCTTTAAATAAGTGTTTCAGACTTTTAAAAAAGAAGGGAAAAACGGGCCACAGTCTCAAGGGAGTGTCCTAGTTGAAAAACAATGCGGGTGCCAAGAATGAGCTGGAAAGCAAAGCATTTTTACAGCTCAAGTTAAAGATAGATGGAGGAAAGGTTGAGCACACCAGCAAGAAAAAAAACCCTTTAAAAACAACATATAAATCTGCCTTGTTTGTCTTAGTAAAGTAAGTTTAAATAAAGATTAAAAGCAAAGATAACAGAGTAAATCCACAGCTGGACTGAGAAGTAAAACTAAATAAGAAGCAAAAACATGCGTTTAGTGTGAAATTACTAATATAATACAACTGGTGCCACTTTGCACAAATGTTTAGCTTTAATACTTAATGACACACGTTGTGGAGTCAGCTGAAAAGCTGCGGAGTGGATTCTTGTTCCCATCCAAGTGAGGCTCTCTGGTTAGTTTAGCAACATGAAGCTAGTCCTGCCTGGAGCTAGCCAGCTAGCTTAGCTGCTCCCAGAGCTGTTAAAACTACTTAGTAAAATACTGTCAGGCCAAAACGAGCCGTAAAACCCCCCCGCGTTGTGGCTTCACAGCCCATTTAGAGTAAAAAAGCAGCGTTGTGTGACGGAAAGCTGTTCCAGCTAGCTTAACTTCCAACAAACGTCTGAGTAATTTCAGGCCGCTCGTCTTCATTTAGTCAAAGATTTCCGCCACTTCTCTGCCTTGTAGATGATCCAGAATGTTCCGACATCTGCAGGGAAATTATTGGCTTTTTTTTACGTCCAGTCCGAATCTCGGTGGCTGTTTTCCGTGATTTCAGCTCGTGATGTTTCCATGGTTCTCCATTATACGGTCATAACCTCAGCTGTGTCTCTTCAGCCGCGCACAACAACACTGACAGATCCGCGGCGCCCCCCCTCCCGGTGTCGTCTAAGCCCCGCCTACTCCCATACAAAGCCCGCCTATCCTCCTATATTATTGGACACACTGAAAAGAAAGCCGCTTCTATTGGCTGCGCCAAATGTTCATCACAGCTCTCTGTCAACAATGAGCAGATGGCGAGGGAAATGTGGACAACAAAGATGATCCTTTCCTCGCTGAATTCCCCCAGAACAAAAGGCAAAAAATACCTCATCAATCAATCAATCAAATCAATCGAAACTTTATTTGTAAAACACTTTCACATACCTCAAAATAACCAAAGTGCTGCACAGGTAAAATAAAATAAATCAACATTAAAAGCACTAAAGACAACAAAATAGTTAAAAAGACAAAATAAGACAGAAAAGACCTAGTGATCCTGCTCTCCGGAGTTAAAAGCCAACATAAAAAGATCAGTTTTCAAAAGAGATTTAAAACTACTTAAAGTCCCAGCAGACCTCACCGAAATAAGGAGACTGGTCCATGTGGGGAAATGGGATTAAAGAATCGATTTGGAAATTTCATTTAGATCCTCTAAGAGGTCTTTATTTTAACTTAAAAACCTCCCTTTTAGACGTAAATCTTAATTATTTCTTAAAACCCATAAAGGAGCATCCAATGGGTTTGGTGTGAAAATCAGTGCATAAACAGGCTGGACAGGGATGAAAGATTTTTTTTAAAAAATGCTCTAAACCTACTAACTAAATCACTAAACAGCAGGTTTCTGAAAAGTGTTATTACATCAGACCTCAAAAATAAGTCTGATTTTTAGAAGCTGACAAACAAAATAAACAAAAACATGCATGCAGGCCCTTCTGTCTAGATTGCATAACTGCTACATGAATAAAACTATTAAAGTGGATGTGCAGTAATGTGCTGTGTGTCTGTATCAGTGTGAAATCTGTTTTTATAACACATCATGACTCATCTCTCCCTTCAGCTTTGCCAAAGCACCTACACACACATTGCATAAAAGATACAGACCTGGACCGACAGCAACAGCTTGAACAGGATCATTAAGGAAAATATTGGGGCAAAGTACAGCTAATATTGTCACAGTTCTAAAATATGCTCAGAGGATAAAACAAAATGTCTGAAATGAGGAGGATCCAAGGTGCAAATGCAACTTTTCTCTGAAAGATATAGAAAAGCTAGTTTGTAAAGAAAAAAAGCAAGACTTATCATCCTCCTATCAAGTGAAAAAGCAGCAATAAATAAAATTTCCTGACAGGTGATTTACTTTCTGAGTGCTGAAGTAAATGCTTAACACAAGTCTGCAAACTTTAAGGCTTTTATTCTCATAATCTATGATGTAATTTAGTGAAAACAATGTCTTTGATGGTGAGAACAGATTTACTGAAACCAGGTTTTGGTCCCATAATACATGTAAAAATCCCAAAGACCTCATTAAAAAAACATTTATAACACGTAATGTTTTCATGATTAGTTTTATTTGTAGGTAATAATAAAAAAAAATGGGAGCAAAATATCAGAAAAGTACATATTTATGAAAAAAAAAATCACTTGAATCTTCAACAGTTGGAGGTAAAAAATATGAATAAAAAGAAAAAAAAATCACTTTTTAGTAAGTCATTTAAAGATGACATGAATTGGCACAAACAGTCGGAAGAGGTAGCTTCTTCTGTGACAGATTCAGCGAATGGAACCATTTAATTGGTTGTTAAGTTAGGACACGACCCCTTGCAGGATGGTTCATCAATATCTTTCATATCATTCAGTAACAGACTCGTCTATCAGTGTAAATACTTCCAGTGATTCAGAGAAACATGGCAACATAAAACAGAAAACTAATTTTATTAATTTATCAAGATTAAACTTTGCATTTTAAAAAAAGGCAAAGTTGGTTTTATTATTTATTAATGATTAATAAAATCTGGTTTAATTTACTGACCTAAAGTTAAAGTCTACATAAAACAAGTTTGTTCTGATTGGTCAGCTACATTACTAGGCCCCGCCCACTTTTCCCAGCCCAAAGTGGTTGGATGCGGTTGGGACACGCCCACCAAGTCCAAAATGAGTCATCAATATTTTCCATTCAGGCGGTAACAGTAAATATTTCAATTGATTCAGGAAAACATGGAAACAAAAGACTAATTATTTCATTCTGACTATAATTTCATTAAACTTTGTTTTTAAAATAAACAATAAAAAAATCTTTGTTAAAAATCTAAACAAATAAATAATATATTAGTACATGGATTTAACTTAGAAGATTATATAAATAAAAAATTTTTTTTAACTAAATTTACTGAGGCTTCCTCTATTTCAAGTCTGCTCTGATTAGCCGGCTGTTGCAGGCTTACGAGGCCCCGCCCACATTCCCAGAAGATTTCAATAATCCCCAGCTGCAGCCTGGAGAATGGGGCGGGCCTGGGTATTGGGGGTGTTAAATGGGCGGGGTTAGGGTTAGAGTTAGGGTTGATCCGATTAAAATGTTGAGTTGGACGTCCAACCCCGCCTCATTCTCCAGGCTGCAGCCAAGACCATCTCAAGGATTTAGGTGCCTTTCAAGGTGGGAAAGTTTTTCATTGGATGTAAAGTTAGGACACACCCCCAAGTCCAACCCAGAAAGCAGACATGTTTGGTCTGAACCTGGAATCAGTGTGATCTGGGCCAGATGTGACCCAGATGTCAGTTCCCAGCTGGGCTCAGATTATGGGATGTAAGGCAGAGGAATTCATGGAAAATGAAACCAAATTTAGAACCAATAATAGATAAAAATCCTGCTCATGTCAATAATTTCTCGTACATATATATATAATAACACGCATTAAATGGCCACAAACAGGAACTATGTTTGCTTCCTTTCACTTGTTTTAAAGTTAAAGTATGCGTAAAACTTTATTTTAAAATCAATATTTGCACTTTTATTATGAATATATTCGCAGCAACAAGCCTCTGCTGGCGATGAGGCCTGAAAGTAAAATCGTAAAATAAGTGCTGGAAATTGTAACGGAAATTAAAGATGAAATGCGTCTGATTATGTCACCAAGACCTCATGGGAAGTCCCATGTGGCCCACATGTGGTCCAGATGTTGGCCTGGATGTGGATTAGGGCTCGTACGTTGTGGGCCAGAAGGCGTGCTCATACAGGAAGCCTTCCTCATGGCAGATCGCTTGTGCAGGTAGAGTGGGACGGATCTGGTTTAATAGTTTTGCTATCTGGACACGATGACTCAGCAGTATTTTATAAAACCATTTTCTGAAAATGTAAAACTCTAAAATGATCTTTAAGACTTCAACAACAGGACATTTTAAACACCAGGAGAGGATGAAGAGCCAAGCTGACTGAGAACACACACGACTTCTACAGATAAAAAGTTCTAGTTTGCTGACGCAACAAACAAGAAGAAGTTTGGCGGCGTCGTTGGTTTTCCAGAACAGTGAGAGTGATGGATCAAACAACCACCAGATACGACCAGACACACACTGATGTTGTCGTACAGGAAGCAGTCAGACGAATGGACGCCGACTTACAGACGTCAAAACCACGACTGGACTGATTTCCAGTTCCTTTCTTCTTCTTCTGTCTTTTAGTCGGGCAGGATGGAAAGATGGTGTGTCGGCTGACTGGACCCCCGTCATCACATTCCTCACTCGTTCTCACACACTCGTTTGCAGCAGCTCCTCCGCGGAGAGCTTCAGGCCAGAATAAACGTCCGTTTTCTCCGGACACCGCTGGAAAAGAGACGCGTTCATCAGAGTCTCTGCTCACAACACTAGAAGGTTCCTTCTGCATCTCTGTGGCGTCCACAGGAACTCCTGACCACACAGGTCACATCTGGAGGCCTCTGAAACATCTGGACTGGTCCTGGAGGAGGACTGGTTCTGGAGGAGCAGGACTGTGTCTAGAGGAGCAGGACTGGGTCTAGAGGAGCAGGACTGGTTCTAGAGGAGCAGGACTGGTTCTAGAGGAGCAGGACTGGGTCTAGAGGAGCAGGACTGGTTCTAGAGGAGCAGGACTGGTCATGGAGGAGCAGGACTGTGTCTAGAGGAGCAGGACTGAGTCTAGAGGAGCAGGACTGGTTCTGGAGGAGCAGGACTGGTCATGGAGGAGCAGGACTGGTCATGGAGGAGCAGGAGTGGTTCTGGAGGAGCAGGACTGGTCATGGAGGAGCAGGAGTGGTTCTGGAGGAGCAGGACTGGTTCTGGAGGAGCAGGACTGGTCATGGAGGAGCAGGACTGGTTCTGGAGGAGCAGGACTGGTTCTAGAGGAGCAGGACTGGTCACGGAGGAGCAGGACTGGTTCTAGAGGAGTAGGACCCATCCTAGAGGAGCAGTACTGGTCACGGAGGAGAAGGACTGGTTCTGGAGGAGCAGGACTCGGCTCCATCAGGTCTGACTGCAGTGTGGCCGGCGGTCTGGTTGTATCTGAGGAGGGTTTGGGCGGATGAGGGTTCTGGTTCTGGTTGATCTTCAGACCCATCTGAGGCCTCTGCTGCTGCTGGATGATCCAGTCAGAGATGGATCCACGTCAGAGTTTCCCAGGTGAGTCGGAAGTTGAGAATCAGGTCGTTGTTCTGCTACATGAGGAAGTTGTTTTCTGAATAAATCCAGAAAACAACCAGAACGTTGTGGGAAGCTGCGCGGTAAAAGAAGCTGGTTGGAAACAGTTTGTGTGTCCGCTGATGGTTTTTACTTCTGATCCTGAAGAACCAGCAGCTGTTTCTGGTCTGCTTGCTTGTTTTATCTGTGGTTGGAAACCAGTTACATCCAGTGGGAATGTAGCCCGTATTCCCAGTTTCAACACTCCGAACTCGCTGGTGGAAAAGAAAAGCTGCAGATTATCGAAGTTCCGATCTGCTTCGAGTCTGACGGGAAACTCCTCGAAGACATTATCTGAAACGTTTGACTAGAAGGAGTGAAAATCAAACCAGACGGTGGACAGTTCTCTGTGTTTCTGCGTTTCTGTTTGTTCAAGCAGCCGACGGCGTTTTAAAGGGGACGTCTGTCCAACTGGTCGTCTGTCCAACTGGACGTTTGTCCAATGGGTCGTTTGTCCAACGGGTCGTCTGTCCAACGGGTCGTCTGTCCAACTGGACGTTTGTCCAACTGGTCGTCTGTCCAACGGGTCGTTGGTCCAACGGGTCGTTTGTCCAACGGGTCGTCTGTCCAACTGGACGTTTGTCCAACTGGACGTTTGTCCAACTGGTCGCCTGTCCAATGGGACATCTGTCCAACTGGACGTTTGTCCAACGGGACGTTTGTCCAACGGGTCGTTGGTTCAACAGGTCATTTGTCCAATGGGTCGTCTGTCCAACTGGACGTTTGTCCAACGGGTCGTTTGTCCAACGGGTGGTCTGTCCAACTGGACGTTTGTCCAACGGGTGGTCTGTCCAACGGGACGTTTGTCCAATGGGTCGTCTGTCCAACTGGACGTTTGTCCAATGGGTCGTCTGTCCAACTGGACGTTTGTCCAATGGGTCGTCTGTCCAACGGGACGTTTGTCCAACGGGTGGTCTGTCCAACGGGACGTTTGTCCAATGGGTCGTCTGTCCAACTGGACGTTTGTCCAACGGGACGTTTGTCCAATGGGTCGTCTGTCCAACGGGACGTTTGTCCAACGGGTCGTTGGTCCAACGGGACGTTTGTCCAACGGGTCGAGGTAGCTGCTGATGACAGATGGATGGAATTTACCGACATCCTTTCCGTCTCATCTCGCCCATTTCACGCCTTATTCATCACCTCCCTCCCTCGTCGCTCCTCTTCCTCCTCCTGGCCACATTTCTGGCTCCGTCTCAGTCGGTCTTGGTGGTTTTGTGTCTCCAGGGGTAAATCAGCTCGCCGACAAACAGCTTCTTCACCAGGGCGGCCCACGAGTCTCTGGGGTAGCAGCTGTATGTCGGGGTCCGGTAGGTCTGAACCACGCTGCTGAACTTCAGAGGGTTGATCTGAGGAGGAGCAAATTTACATCAGACGCGTTTTTAACTTTAAAGAGGAGGCGCTGCAGAGACGATGAGACCGCTTACCTCCATGAGGAGGTGAAGGGCGGTGCCTGGCTCTTCACACAGGACCCTGAACTTCACACCCTCTGCAAACAGAAACAGCTTCGTCCAATTTATTCACACTTAAAACTTCTTCATTGTCTCCATTTCTAAAGAAAAACAATAATTCTGCAGCTTTCAGAAGGTTTGTCTTTCTTAGTTCCATGTTGTCATGACAACCCACACGCTTCAGTTAAAAAAATATGTAGAAAACTTCTCCAGTTGTTCCTTTTTATCAGGAAAAACATCAGAAAAGTTAGTTTTCTGGGTTGGATATGATTTTTCTGGATCATTTTTGTGTATTTTCAGGCGTCAACATGTCGAGAACGACGTCATACCGAGAAACTTCGCAGCAACTTCACCACGAACCCCTAAAAATGGAAAAACTCAGGTTTTGTTATGAACCCTGTGTGTGCAGAAAAAGCCAAACCAGAGATTTTTATGAATGAAAACCAGTTCCAGTAGGCTACACGTTGAAAACACACAATTCAGAAGTCTAAACCCCTTTCTTAGACCCCCCCCCCCCCGAAGCCTCCAAAGCACAGAAACACTCCATGCTTGTTCCCGTATGTGAGCTGCGAGCTTCTCTGGCGCTCGCTTCGTTCACCGTCCACTTGTTTAGATTAAAACAACAATGTTTTTTCAGTCCCATCCATTCCTCAGGGGATGAAATAGTTTTATTTTTGTGTTTGAACATTAAACATGTGAAGAGATTTTAAGCAACGTAGTAAAGAATTGTCCTGGAAAAGATCTCCCATTAAAACAGAAAGGTGGTCTACCTGCCAGTCTGTAGGAGCGACAGACGCGCAGCCCCACGCCGAACAGCGGGAAGGAGTTGATGAAGTCCACGCTGAGGTGGAGGACGCCCTGGAACAGCACCACCACCAGCCGCAGCTGCAACCAACACACAAACGTTAAAACCAAACCCCGAGAGGCCAGGATGAAGAGGAGCAGACGGCGGGACGCACCAGGGTGAAGACCAGGTAGTAGAGGGCGGTGGTGGGCAGCAGGAACAGCAGGATGGTGAACAGCAGCGTTCCGATGAAGAGCTGGAACATCGCAAGCAGAAAACTGAGTTTCCTTCCAACAACCAATCAGACGAGGACGTTTCAGCCTCGCCCCACACTGATGGGAAGGAAAGGGTTTTCTGTGCAGCTCACCTGGTCCAGGTCGTAGGAGCAGGAGTCCACCCTCTGCCGCAGGACGTTCCACTTCTTCCCCCGGAAGAGCCTCCAGAGAGACGAGAGGCCGTAGATCTTCAGACAGTACAGCCTGACGGACACACACACACGTAAACACACTCACATTTCATCTGATCTGAGGTCAGGAAATCATCTTCATGTATCTGAGGTGGACAACGCGGGACGTGATGTCCTTCAGAGGAACACAACCTGCAGCAAACCAGCCGTAACTATCAGGAGAAGCAGTTACCATCACACAGACAGAGACGTTACCGAGACGCCTTCTTCATTTGCAGCCATGAAATAAAACATATGCCGTCTATGTCCGATGTTTCTGTCCCCATGTTGTGTAATATGTTGTATGACGTCATCATATGCGCCTGTTTTGAAGTCAGTCTGCAGACCAGAGATGGAAAACAGCCATCAACACACCATGTGCGTAAATAAATAAAAATATGTCAGAGCTGCAGCTGAAATCTCATCTGCTGGATATGTTCACTTATCCAACACTTTTATGTCATTTTTTTTTAACTTATTTTCACTGAAACTGGAGCCTTTTGAAAACTTTTTGCATGAGAAGCCTTGAAACAACCAAACTTCTAAGAGTTGAGCTGTTTTCCTCCACCGCAGGTTTTCAGCACAAAGTCTGAAGCAAAGGTTTTAATCTCTGAAACTATCAGAGTTAATAACATGTGAATAAACCTCAAAGAGATGCAGAATGTTCTACAGAAAACAAACAGCTCTTCCATCTCTCCAGAATTAGCAGAAATAAACAGCTTTTCTACCGACTTGAAGCTGCACGCCCCCCTCTTCTCCCCTCAGCTCCTCCTCACGAGGCTGGTTTTGTTTTTGCTTAAACTTTGATCAGAGAGGAGAGGCTCATGATTTCCTTATGAGGCCTTTTATATATTTTTAATCAGTAAATATGTGGATCATGGCAAAGTGGCGGCAGGGATGGATCAGAATAATGAACATTTCTGTGTCTGTCCTGGGGGGCGAGTGGTGCACAAACACCTCAAAGGCCCAGCCGTTACCAGAAAGCGTCAGTCCTGATAGCTCTCTCTGCAGCAGGCTGCCTGGGGGCAGATGGAGGAACATTTGCGAGGAGGAGCGATGCTTCCTCCGTCTCCTCCATCGCAGCAGGAGGTATTTTTAGACTGAATAAAACACTCTGACAAAGCCAATCTGAAACACACACAGCCATGTTTCTGAAGCTGATGGAGCATAAATATGCAACAAGGGACGCAAGAAATATTTTACTACCCACCACAGGCGGGGGGCGCTATCTTTAGAGCAAATGCATAATTTAATTGATGGTTTCTCCAACGCTTTCATGTCAGCCGTTATTCCTCCAGACTGAACCGGGATGAAGGAGCAGAAACTGCAACGGAGGCAAACACGCCGGTTGTTTAAGAAAAGCAACAAAACACTTTTCCTTTCATCCCCATCAGGGCTGAACAGCACCTGAATGTGTGTGTCTGACGTCTGAAAAGTGTCTCAACGCCACATCACAGCACGATGAAACGGATTCCCCAGAGATGACACGAGCTGCGGTACCAACTTCAGCTCCAAAAACATTCAAAATGTTAACAAAATCACAATATAATGATTTCCAAATCAGAGCAGAAGTTCCTGAAAGCGGTCCAGGTCTGGACCAAGCAGCAACTTCCAGAAAGTTGAAGGTGGAGCCTACGCATGTGGAAGATGGGCGTAGTCTCCATGACGACACGCTTATGCTTCTAAAGAGCGGAACTGAAGCTCAGTGGACGTTCCCACCGTTGCATCTCTCAGAAAATACAGAAATGAGAAAAGAGGCGGAGCTGAGAGGGGGAGCTGTGAGCTTTGGGGTGGATGATTGACATATGGCGACCTCCAACCTGCCTGTAGCAAAGAGTTAACCGAGCTAACAGAGATAGGTGGGCTGAAGCTAAATCACGCCGTTTACCCGGCTAGAATCTATGGTTGTGCAACACCCCGTTTTCCAGCAGCGGGACATCAAATACCTGTCAATCAAAACAACACACCCCCAATTTTTTCCAAATTTTGAGATTAAATTACATCTAAACAGAAAAAAAAAAAAAATCACTCCCTCCACAGTTGTCATGAAGGTAAACCTGACCATGTTTATTCCTGCTGTAAACATGTTTATTCCTGCTGTAAACATGTTTATTCCTGCTGTAAACATGTTTATTCCTGCTGTAAACATGTTTATTTCTGCTGTAAACATGTTTATTTCTGCTGTAAACATGTTTATTCCTGCTGTAAACATGTTTATTCCTGCTGTAAACATGTTTATTCCTGCTGTAAACATGTTTATTCCTGCTGTAAACATGTTTATTCCTGCTGTAAACATGTTTATTTCTGCTGTAAACATGTTTATTCCTGCTGTAAACATGTTTATTTCTGCTGTAAACATGTTTATTCCTGCTGTAAACATGTTTATTTCTGCTGTAAACATGTTTATTTCTGCTGTGAAGTTGGTCTTTTTAACATGGGAGTCTATGTGGATTTGCTCTGTTTTGCAGCCCCTAGTGGATGAAGGGGGAACTGCAGTTTTATGCACTTCCACATAGGCTTCACTTTTAACTGCCGGATGATGCTGCTTGGTAAAACGTCATAGACTCCCATATTAACACTTTATTTATCTGTCACAGAAAGCAGCTTCACAGCTCTGAAATAACGAGAGAAGAAACTTTGCATCAATCAGACTGAAATCCAAATTACCCAGCTTTCCACCAGTACTTAAACACACCATGCTTTTGTGGAAGTGTGAGGCGTCTGCAGGCGTGATGTTTACACATGTTATGAATGCACATGCACAGGTTAACCTGCAGGAGTCTTTCTGAACCTGTAAATGATGCCATCTTCAGGGTTGAAGGTGAATATTTGAGTAAAATCTTGACGTTTTTCTGCGTTTATTTTCTGTGTGAAGCAGCAAAAACTCTTCTGTTCCCCACGGCGGTGAAAAGCGAGGCCTACCTGGCGCCGTAGACGTAGAAGCAGTAGATGTGGAAGGTGAGCAGAGCCACCATGTCGGACAGCAGAGAGAGGGCAAAGGTCAGGCCGAGGCAGGCCGACAGACCTCCGTACCACAGGATCCCCTCGATGAAGGGGGACATCAGGTGGATGTAACCTGGAGGGAAGCGTGTTGGACTCTGAACATCTGCAGGGACAAGCAGGTTTTGCAGGATTTGTTTTGCTGCGACTCACTGATCCAGAGGTGGATGTGGTACAGGAAGAAGCGACCCAGAACCTGGTCCAGAGCCCGGTTCATCTTCAGGCCTGCGGGCGCTCCCATCAGCCACTGCAGCAGCTCCTCCAGCTCTTTCGCCACGTGCTGAGGAAGAGGAGAGGGGAGTCAGAGGAGGAAAATGCATGTCTCCAGTTCTTCGGCCGCGTGGTCTCAGTCGGACTCTTACGTCGGCTGCAGGCACCAGAGTGTTGGCCAGCATGGCGATGTGGTCGTCTCTGTAGAGCCACGACATCAGCAGCACGCCGAGCGCCGCGTCCACCAGGAAGGACACCAGGATGTTGGCTTTCCTGCCAGCAGAGACGGAGAGATGTGAGGGAGCGGTGAACGCACGCGGCATCGTCACAGAGAACCCAAACTCACCTCATGAAGTCTGTGTGATTAGCAGCTGCTTTCGGCGAGCTGAGCGTTCTCATGTGTTCGCTTCTGTAGCTGAGCTGGATGCACGTCGACAGTTTGGAGGACAGGAAGCGCAGCGGGAAGAGGCGGAAGACGCTGGACAGAGAGAAAAACACCTGATGAGACGTGTCAACAGGCAGGAGGAGCTCAAGTGGCTGCAAACCTTCTCATCATACAGGTGTGTACAAGTAAGTACAGGTGTATACAGGTAAGTACAGGTGTATACAGGTAAGTACAGGTGTATACAGGTAAGTACAGGTGTGTACAGGTGTGTGCAGGTGTGTACAGGTGTATACAGGTAAGAACAGGTGTGTACATGTAGCATAGCAACACGATGGGAGAAACGCCGCTAAAAGGCTAACGAGAATCAGCATCCGAAGCAAACAGTTCAGAAACCAAACAATTATTTAGTTTTCATATCATCATTTTTCTGTATTTTAAAACTATTTATTGTTATTATCTATAAAATACTTAATGTATTGTCTTATATCAGCCTTTTTCTTGTTGTTTTTGTCCTGATCTTTATTTTTTAATTGCATTTCTTTTGTTTTTATACGACAATAGAGACTGACGACCTGTCCAGGGTGTTCCCCGCCTCTCGCCCACTGAATTCTGGGATAAAACCAGAAACTGGACCAAACAGTGAGGAAAATAAATCTACGTTCTTTTTTTTTTTTTTTTTTTTTTGTCTTGTGCAGCATTTAGGCAGCGGAATGATGGTCTGGATGCTGTGTTCTGCTGAGCAAATTTTCTCTGCCAAGGGAAGCTTTATAGATATAATGATCCCCTTGACTTTCTGAATTTTTATTTTATTTCTATTTTTATTTTGTATTATTGTTTGAATTGTAGAGTTTGTACTGCTGGACCAGAGAGGACAGACGAAAGACAGAAAGAGAAAGGAGAAAAAACACCTCATAAGAAAAGTGAAAGAGATAAAGGGAGAGAAAAGGGAGAGGAAAGAAAACAACTAAAAAATAACCCAAAAACAAAAAGAAAAAAACAACCTACAGATGTATACATACACACATACAGGCACACACATACATATACACACACACATACACACGTATACATACACATACATATACACATATATGTACACATATATATACATATGTACACATATACATATACACATACATACATATACACACACACCTCTATGGACACACATACATACGTACAAACATATACGCACTCGCCAGGATTAACACATATACATAAACAAATAAATGTACATTCTAATAAATCAATATATCCAAAATGAATATGTTCCACCTCTTCTCATAGCTGACAGCAACCAGCAGGGGGCGCTGCAGGAAAGTGGAAAAACGAAGCTTTTCTGCACAAACTGCTGCAGAACTTCTGGACAAAAAGGTCCGAACGGGTTTGTTGTTTGTGTCGAGCAGAAAAAACAGAAAATTATTTATTCATTTATTTATTCTTCTCTGACAGATGAGTCTGTTTATCAGAGCTGTAAAGATTTTACACCATTTTCAGAATTTCTTAGCAAGCATGACGTTCTGGCTCTCAGAGAACACGTGAAAGTAATCTGAGTAAATCTGAGTAATGAAGGCATCCGGGAGGATCTGACAAAGTAAAGAAATAAATCTCAGCCTGAACTTCCTGCTGTTGTCTGAAACGCTGACTGATCTCAGTGAAAGTAGCTCGGCCGTGGCGTCTTTCGTCTCACCGGATGCCACAGATCCACGTCCACACGGAGAGCAGCCAGGCGACCAGGAGGCAGAGCGGCACGGACGCCTGTTTCAGCAGCTCCACGATGATGCTGGCCTCTCGGCCCTCAGACTGCCAGTGGGTCGACTTCAGCGGCGCATCGTCATATTTGTCCAGGAAGAAGAGCGGCTGGCTGCGGGCCACCGTCTGGAACACCTTCACGTGAAGAAGAGGAGACACTGAGGCGAGAATCTGTCAGCTGCAGGCGGGCATCGAACCTGCAGCGGCGTCTGGTACCTGGCGCAGCTCAGACGGAGGCTCGGCTTTGTTGTCTCCACTCTCGATGGGATGAAGCTGAGACAGCATCACCTTCCTCTGCTCGTAATGGATGAAGATCACCTTCTCCTCATCCTCGTCTTCTCCGTCGCCTTCCTCCTCCTCCTCCTCCTGCTCCTTCTCCTCCTCCTTCTTCTTCTTCGCTTCTCGCTGAACTGCTTTCCCACCTGGAATCAGGAAGAAATTAAACTATTACACATAAAAAACGATCCAGCAGCCGTTTTAAATGCAGGAAGATCCAAACGTCACGTTTTGTCTTATAAATAAAGTTATTTGAACCCAGAATCGGGTCAAAGTGATGATTTTAACTCCTGATCAGATCAGAAACATAAAACACATCGTCTTCTTTCCACACAGCAGTCTAGACCAGTGCTTCCCAAACTGTCTGAGCCTTGACCCCCGGCATGACACGGGTGAAGGGGTCCCTGCTTGGACCGCTTCCTGAGTCCGTTCAGCTTTTAGCCGGTTCTGCTCAGGAAGTGAGATGGTTGTGCCTACAGCCTACAGACACACATGTGTGATATCAAAATGCACTTAGATTAATATTTTCAACTAGGATTTAATTTACAGATACTTTTGTTAGACATTAGTTTACACTAGTTTAATTCAGCATCACAACAGTTCTGAAATAACGAGCATTTTAGTTTGTTGTGGAATTTATTCATTTGTGTTTTCCCTTTAAGTTTCAGGAGCTCCATTCCCTCGGCTGTCAACCAGCAGGTGGAGCAGATAATCGCACCAGACCATTTGCTGCAATAAAACGGGGGGGTTTAGGGTTTTCTTTTGTTCATTTAGTTATGTTTTTGTGTGTCATGCCCTTTGTGTGTTTTTGTTTGGGCTGATCAGATTTATGTTTCCCCTTGTGTGTCCTTTGTTAGGTCAGTTGGTTTCATTTGTTGCTTGAGTTACTTCTGTTTTGTTAAGTTGACCTCTTTATGGGCCTGATTTATTCATTTCTGTTAAAATAACTTTTTCTTTTTTTGGGTCATAATAAAAAACCCCATTTTTTAACTTTAGACTTGACTGTTCCTCACTGCTCGGTCCATCACAGGAAGAAAGGCAGATAGACGCACGTCTCCTGCGTTCATCACAGCAGCGCAGAGTTAGAGTCAGAACTCCTTTCTCCTCAGAGAGAGGAGCGAGGACCGACTCCTGAGGGGCTCTGAGTCCGGGAACACCACATCAGCTGGACAAGCTGAGGTCTATGGAGACGGTGGATGTGTCTACACCCCCCTGCTGCAGCTGGCTGGATGGTACTGGAAACACTGGGAAAATGAGAGAACGTGATCCTCACACGGCGTCTTCCATCCAGATGTGAGTAAAGATGCTGCAGCAGGAAGGTGGTCCTCCACACCAGCATGAGGCTGATGCACCAGTCTCTTACGACATCAGATGAACTGGTCTGAACTGGGCTTTTTAAGGAGTCGTTACCGCGTTACACTAAACAGATTGTGTCCTGAAGTTGCCTCCAGAACCAGGAGACCCAGTTCCTTCTCAGGCCGAGGTTCTTACTCTGATCCCGGTCGAGCACTTGGCAGGTGAAGCCCGTCTTCCCCATCTGCCGGCTGATCTGGAGCCAGCGTTGCTGAGGGAAGATGGTGCTCAGGTCTCTGAGGAAACTCTCCATGCCCTCCTGCCCCTCTTTCGGTAAACTCCAGGAGCCCAGCACCGACAGCTCCACCCCGCTCTGGGCCTGCATCTGCCGGGAAACGACGGAACGATACAAGGAGTTTTAATGTTTGTAGAAGAAGAATCATCTACGTTCTGATGCAGAACAAGTCTGTGGGCAGATGGCGGATTTTAACCTGATTTTACGAGTTTAACTTGATCAGCAGATGTGGCAATTCCTGGTCCAGAAAGTAAAAGTCCAGTCCAGCAGCAGTTCTGACCGGTCACCAAACAGGACCAAATCTGTTGGTTTCCTTATAGAGGCTTTCATGATGTTTTTCATTCCCGTCTGTAAAGCGTCTTGAGATGGCATTGCCGTGATCTGACACTATATAAATGAAGTTGAATTGAATTGAACCAAACGAGCTGAATTTAATGAGCAGAGTTTATTTTCCAGGTAAAGAGCCTGTTAGTGAAAACACCTGATCTAAATGTACAGGTAGACCCAAAAACATGGCAGGATTTCTACTTTCTGGACCAGGATTTGCCACCTTTGCTCTTAAACATCTCCAAGTCACTGAGGTTGCCATGTCTCTGATCCAGAGTCCAGCAGCATCTGCTGGTCTGGACTGATCTGATCTACGAGGACTCTGCTGCTGCACCAACCTGCTGGATGTACTGCTTGACTTGTCCGGGGATGAACGGGTAGTGGATGACCGCCAGGACCACAGCCGAATCGTGCTCGGAGATCCAGCGGCCTACCAGCAGGCCGCTGTCCGCCCGGTTGCAGCACTGCGGGAAGAAGACTTTCAGCACCATGACGCCTGCAGCTCTGAGGACAAACACACCAAAACTTACTGTGAAGCTCAGGTTTGTTGAGATCAGACGGGAGTTTTATGTCTGAAGAGGGAAATCTCCTCTCAGCGAACCTTTCTGCTCGTAATAACGCAGAGACGCCTGCAGGGTCACGATTAGGATGTTAAATCCATAACAAACTCTGTAAAATAGTTAAAAACTCAACTCATAAATGCTCTTTACAGAAGTATTTTCTAGTTTTGTGAAAAACATCATAATAAAAAGTACCTGAGTTTTTAGAACACAGCAACATTTAAACATTATTTTCATTAGTAATAATCTATTTCCCCGTAAAACAGGAAACGGGACATTTGACACCGAGCTGCGACACCTGCTACAGTCTCCAGGCTGGTCTGAATCACTCTAACCTCTGATCATGTGACCAAAGACGAGGACACTTCATGAAAATCAACGTGTGACTGAAACCTTGTTGCTGTTTCAGCCACAGTGAGACGTTCAACTGCGAGGAAAATATGGAGAACGCAAATTAAATAATCTGCTTTATGTAATCATAACAGAATATCTGGTTTGCTCATCGTTTCCCTGCAGAAACGTTGATTACAGAGACAGGGCAACGAGGATGAAGTTGTGATCACGTTTTGGTTGTTTCTGACGAATACAGGCGATTAATCCACCAACCGTTCAGATCAACGAAGCTCATTCACAAACAAGCTGTTCTTTATCCTCAGACCGTTGATGGGAATTCTGGCTTTCACCAACGGAGAAGGTACAGCGAGCGCTTTCCCTTTAGTCTCCACGCCACAAAGATGTACGCCCTGATGCATTCACGGACCAGGATGTTGTCCTGATGCGTTCATGGACCAGGATGTTGGTCCTGATGCGTTCACAGTCCAGGATGTTGGTCCTGATGCGTTCATGGACCAGGATGTTGTCCTGATGCGTTCATGGGGCATGAACATGGACCACATGTGAATTAAATGTGGTTGACATGTGGAAAACCACCTGTAATCCACATGTGGTTTTCCAGATGTGTAGAATTGCCTCTATTAATGTTGTTTTGCTGTTGAACCTTTATCATTCTTTACTTTTTACGTTTATTGACTAATATACATGTCTAAGATAAAATACGTCTCTAAATAAACCTACCAATATTGTATGATAGTATATTATTTAGAGGGAAATCCAAAAAATAAATATGAATGATGATAAAAAGACAAATTAAACTTGCCGTATAAAAGTTTTCCTTCAAAACAAATCCAGGTTCCAGCAGCGGGTCTACAGATTAAGCTGAGCGGGTTTAAAGAGGAATTTGGAGATGTGTCGGGACGACATGGTTGGCCTCCTTTCATGCCCTTCACAAATCGAGTCCGGCCGTGTTGTTATGGCAACAGGGCAGCCCGCAGCGGGAATGTCATTGATTTTAGTGACTGTGATTTCAGATAACAAGACAGGACTGCAAAGTAGGTTGGAGGAAAATTGAGGACTGAAATAACTCTGAAATAACTTCGAAAATCAAACCGTTCATATGAAATTTGAAGGTTTTATTTATTTATGTCACAAACTCCTGCTTAAAGTTCGCCTCGGTGTTTTACTAAATTTGTTAAAAGTAACTAAATTTAATCTCTGAATCGACTTAAAGCAGCACTTTCGTTTAACTGAACAACAACATTATGTAAAGGAGATAACAGATTTAAAATATACCAGAAAACATACCTGTTTAAGACTAGTACGACTTTTCACCTTCCATTTAAAACGGAGAGTGGACTTCGGCTAGGCAAAGACCGCCGCCATGTTTCTTTGTTGACAGTCCGTTCTTTAAACGTTCCGGAGAGAAACGCACACGGAGGAATGTTCCGACTGTCTCGTCTGCTTTCTGACTTCTCTCCTCCGATTATTCTAATTTAGGTTATTCTGATATAATTGTATGAAGCCAGCAAGTAATTAAACTCAGAGTTAAAATAAAACTAAATACTAAAATTATTTTGATATCAAATTATTTAATTGTGAATTATCTGCAAATAAGCTTTGTCCATTCCCGCTTGTTAATTTGGACTTATGTTTATTTTTGTGTATTTTCCTTTTGAATAAATAGTAAGTAAGTAAGCAAATAAATAAATCGCGGGACTCAGAGTACAGTATATACTACAGTATATACATAGAAAAGATAAATAAAAACGTTTCAGTGTGAAGGACAATGGAACAGCCCAAAATGAACACCGGTGACGGGGTCCCACCAATTCAACAAACATGGAATCATGTCTTTGAATCAAGCTTTTTCCCGTAGACAGTTAAGATAATGAAAGATAATAAAACATTTATTACCGCTGTTTGGATACCTATAACTTTTAACACTTTTCTACGCAGTTGTACACGGCTATTTTATCAGCAATTATACTGATATTATTGTGGTTTATTTTGCTTTGTTCATTCATTCATTCATTTTCCGAACCGCTTATTCCAATTCAGGGTCGCGGGGAAGCTGGAGCCTATCCCAGCTGGCTTTGGGCGACAGGCAGGGTACACCCTGGACAGCTCGCCAGTCCATCGCAGGGCTATTTTGCTTTGTATCCCTTAAAATAAAGTTTTGTTTTGTATGTGTGCGTGTGTAAAATTTGTATTTACAATTAACAAAAACGTCATAACTGTATGTGCATAATGTATGCAACAAAAAGGTGAAAAAGGAACTGATAAACGGAGTATTTACAGTAGCATTAATGTGACTCACCAGCAGGCCCTGCTTCAGCAGTAAATGAGGAGTTGTCCCAACTGTAAAGACTTTTATCTGCTCGTGCAGTGACGCAGCAGGAAAATAGCGCGAGAAAAAGCCTGCGACTAAAATAAATCAAAAAGTTTTTTCCCCCTTTGTTCATAACAAATCATTAAATTTCTCCTGCAGCAGATTCCACTTAAATTATAAAATATTTTGTGCTCAAACATGTATAAAAGGTTTGTTTATTTTACCTATTTTCTTCATTAAATATTTTAATATTTCATTTTTTCCTTGAAGCGATTAGTTAAGAAGAAAACTACATTACCCAGCAGGGCTAGCGAGAGACAATCGCGGTGGATTGTGGGTCAGTAAAGGAAGTAAACAAATGCACGTGGAAGATGGCGCTTTCAGAGGAAAAAATAGTGAATAATTCGGATATTTTAGATGAATTTCAGGTCTTGTTTTTCGCCATGAGCCGCCTGACTTCGTTTCCCTGGAGTGTGAGTATAAAACCATACACGAAAATGAAGTCGCAGAAAGAATTTACAACTAAAACATACATTACAAAGCCTCACTTTAGGCACCTTTTTGTGTGTAAAGTTGCTGACAACCAGACACCAGTTAAACCATAGCGTCCACTATCTCCGTGGTAGGGGTAATAAATGGTTATCCATGCTGTTTGCCAGGGCCTTGCATGTGTTGGATGTTTCCCTACTTCAACACCTGATTAAAATAAAATGGACCCTCACAGCTTTTTGAGTTCTGCACACATCTGTTAAAACACATCTGCTTTATTGAGTCAGGTGTTGCTGCAGGGAAACATGAAATACCTGCAGGACAGCTGCGGATTTCCAGATCCATGGCGTTTAATGTCTGCAAGCATGTTGAACAAACATGTTCAACTAAATGTTGAATATTTATCTTGTTTAATCATTAGTATTCAACAACAGACACGTCAGATTCAGGTTGTCATGTTAAGGAGCCTGATAGTTACCATCTGTCAACCAGGGCTGGGCGATACCAACATTTTGATCCCATACCATCAGTTTATGGCACATTTTTATTGATACAGCTATTGATACGTCTTGCAACTTGAAGGAAGATCACAATAGTACAGTGTGTGTTAATATCTTTATTGTAATAGCAGTATAAAACATAGGTAAAACTCAACATCAGTACATGTAAGAAAACATTTTAAACATGAAGAAAATATATTGATGAGTAAATTCAACAAAAATAAGAAAATAATTTAACAAAAAAATAATAATAATAATTAAACCACAGTATTAAAAAAAAAAATATTCATGATGATTATCGTGTTAGTTCTGATTATTCTGAGAATCTGTTAATTTAAAAGGTTTTTTCTATTTTACACTTTAACAGCAGAATTTTTTAGATATCGAAGCATGTTTAGAGTTTCAGATTAAAGCCAAAAGTCAAACATTTTGGCTTTGCAAGCATCTCAAAAATATCCAACCAGTTGTTCTCATAGCTGTTCAAAACAAACAAAAAATCAGACCGAGTTGAGATATTGTTCACTAAAAGAGAAAAGATGAACTCAAAAGGACAAATATTTGTCAGTGGAAACGATGAGAAACGACGTTTCAGAGCAAACAATCCCAGCGCGACGCTTGTCACCAGGAAAGATGCAGGTGAAGGCGTAAACACTGAATCTCCTCCGGCTGACAGGTTGTGGAAAACGAGCTGCAGAGCAACAAGTCGTCAGAGTTCTTGTCGGAGCTGCTGCAGCAGGTCAGCTGCTCCGCCCCCAACACCTCATCTTGCTCTGATCACGACTCAGCAGAAATAAACCGGGTTGTTTTTATTTCTTCCACAGACGTGTCTTCATCCTCTGTGCCGGAAGTTTCCGCCGTCGGTCAGATACAGGAGGCTGTTCCTGTCCGAGCTCATCAGACGGGTCAGGAGGTTGTTTCATAAGCAACGTTTCATGACGGCGTCAGCTGGAACAGAATAAAGTTTTTGTGTCTGTGCAGCAGGAAGCGGCAGCCTGCGACCCGCTGGACGAGCTGTACGATGCCCTGGCCGAGGTGCTCGGAGCCGAGGAGGCCTCAGAGTGCTACAAGAGCTACTTACTGGTACCAAACAGAGCGCAGCTAAAGCTCCCGCGGGTTCAGATGAACAAATGAGCTTCAGATTGTCTTGTTGTTCATCGCAGCCCAGCGGCGACGTCATCAGCCTGCTGGAGAACATGGCGCTGATCTCAGAGGGAACCACCGGGTTGGTGACCTGGGAAGCTGCTCTGCACCTGGCCGAGTGGGCTCTGGATCACCAGCAGGTCTTCACCGGCAGGTACCGAGAGGTTCCAAACTATCTGGATTAGGATTTATTCCTCCCCTTTAAAATGCACCTCAAATGTCCTCTTTGGGCTTCCGTAGTTAGTGGTGGGCTCAGACCTCCCCCCTCCCGTTTCCTAGGGAGAAACACACACGCACACACACGCACACACCCAAAGCTGAAGTTAACGAAATGAGGAGGATTTCATTCCTAGAACCTAAACTGGTTCAGAGTTTTTCATTTATTCTGAGCAGGTTCATTTTTTATGTCCTCGGACTCCAAACAGGCGTTACCAAACTTCGTTACCTGTTTGGTAACGACACGTTGCAGAAATGTTTACAGCAAAGATAGAAGAACTTATTTACTGCATCTCACTGGACGTCAGCTGAGTCGATGTAGAATTCTCGTAGGCTGATTGTGTAATTTATTTAGGAAAGCTGGATGTTATGATATGTTATGAGGCCTTTATGCACCAGGTCCAATGCAAAGGAACGACACAAAATTACCAATAATTCAGGGATGAAATAAACTGTTTTGTCCATTCACCCCAAGCACGACGCAAAACTACAAATAATCAAAGATTTTAAAACAAACTTCCAAGTTGGTGAAAACAAAAATGGATTTCACCTCAAACGATGGCGATGTCGAGCTGATGCTGCAAAAGAGAAGGAAAAAAAGAGGCTCTGGGTTCTTCCTGTTCTACTCAGTGGGGTGAGAACTGGTTTAGTCCAGGATCTTGAAGCTGAAGCAGAGAAAAATAAGGTAAGACACTTGACCATGGTTGCCATGGTAATGAAAAGTCTGAATGAAGCAGCAGCGACAAAGTGCTAGCAAAGCTCGCAACCGGCCGTGTTCTTGCTGTCAACGCGCCTTCTCTGATTGGTCGGTTCTGCATCTGTCAGATGTGACAGAAAAATCCACAACAGTCTAAAAAAAATAAACAAGACATCTGCGACATCCAGAAGACGCTTCAGCCCACAAGTCTCCGTTTAGAGACGTCACTCTGGAGAACCCTCCAGGTTAGCATTCAGTTCTGGTCTCAGGAAGTCCACCATGTTGACCAGCATGATCCAGCAGATGGAAGATGATGATCAGGTCTGCAGGAAACACGCTGAACCTCTGGTGTGAGGAGCTGATTATCCACGTCTCCGTTTTATCGACTGGAAGTTGCAGAAATCTTGTGGATTTTTTTGGACATCCGGACTCTGATGAACTGGTTTCTGCCTGCAGGTCGGTTCTGGAGCTGGGCAGCGGCGTGGGCCTGACCGGCATCACCATCTGTCACTCGTGCGGTCCACACAGATTCGTCTTCAGCGACTGCCACTCCACCGTCCTGCAGAAGCTCCGAGACAACATCCACCTGAACGGACTGAGCGGCGGCTCGTCTCCCGTGGTCACCGTGGACGAGTTGGACTGGATGACGGCGACGGAGGAGAAGCTCAGAGAGATCCGGCCCGACGTCGTTATAGCTGCAGGTCTGAGATCAGATTCAGAGACGAAGATGGACAACATGTTTGCAGACTCGGGGTGTCAAACATACGGTTCAGGGGCCAAAACCGGCCCGCCAGCCGGTCCAGATACCTGGAATAGGGCTGGTCTTATTTTGTAGATCCATTTTCCAATTAGTATTGAATATAAAGATAATATTTATGTTTGTAATATTTCAAATGAAATAAAATATGTTAATGAATAAAATGGCAAATTCATACAAAACCCAAAACGGGGATATATATATATATATATTAAAATTAAAACGTTTAATTTTCTCAAAATTTTAAGTTCATAATATTTTATACAAGTTTAGATCATTAAATGTAAACATATTGATAATGTATTTTTGCACTAAAATAAAGGGAAAATGGGAAATTTATTATTTATAGGTTTTATAATTTATTAGTTATTATTTATAGCTCTTGTTTTACTGGTCTGATCCGCTTAGGACCAGATAGTTCTGAACATGGAACCTGATCTATAAACGTGAGACTGTTAAATATATGATCAATAGCAACATGACTGTATTTGCAGCGTAGCACTATATTAGTTTGTCATCGTCATCCATGTAACTTTACGTAAACAAACCTCAATCCACAACTGATGGCGTCCCCCAGGGCTCCATTTTAGAGCCTCCTCTGTTCACTTTGTATGTTAATATCTTTAATTCCTCGTCTGTATTCCATGAAATACTGTTTCAAACTTGTTTTTAATTATTGGAATTAACCTGAACACATCATAAATAGACACCATTTCTGTGCAACTACACTATTTTCTGCTTGACAAACTCGAACAAACTGATGGAAAAATAATTTAACAAAACTGAAAATGTTTAGCTTTGTTCTTAGTTATTCTTCCAATCTGCCATTTCTACTCTATTAAAGTTTATTACACGTCGTTGCACATTTCCCATCTTTTTAAGTTGGAAATTCTTCTAAAAAAAAAGGTATACAAACCTTATAAGTTTAGTATGTAATATTCTTTGTAGACCAGTTTTTTATCATTTCAGTTTTTAATAAAATTACCTTCAGAAAACTTTTAATGAACCAGTTTGTCCATAAAGTCCACCACAGACCATGTGACCTCTGTCCAGTCTTGCTTCCTGTGTTACATGACATTAAACATTGTAGAAGTTTGCAAACCAGCTCATCAGTGATGTTTCTTTCCTGCTCTGCAGACGTGGTTTACGATCCAGACGTTGCTGAAAGTCTGGTGAAGCTGCTGTCCAAGATCCTGAGCTGCTGTTCTGTCCAGGTCCAACCAGAGATCTTCATCTGCTCCACCGTGAGAAACCCAGAGACGTACAGCAACTTTAAACTGCAGCTCAGTAAGAATCCCTGAAGGAAACACTCCGCTTCAGCGCTGGATATCATCACTAATTCACAGCAGCCTGATTCATTTCCATTTAATCCGATTAGATTTGAATCCTTTACAGATGTTTGTTAAACAAAACCTTTTTTCTCAGGTAACTACTTTTATAAAACACTGTCCACGTTTACATGAGCATAATATATCTAAGAGTAATCAGATTACCAGATAAATCTGATCTGACAATCTTCTTAAATACACTATTTGAAATAGTCCTGTCTTTATTCACCAGATGAGGAGTTCAGTCTTAGCATTAGCTGGTAATACAGGAGCCCATATGGCTCTTGTTTTATATCTTTTTCTGCAAATGAACATGATGATCTGCTTTGTCGTCACCATGTTTATTGTTGTCTGAACATGACGTCAGACCCAGAGCTGAAGACTGAAATCTGCACTGCCCTCTGATGGATGTGTTGGCTAACAACCCTGCTAACATCAGGGTGGTGACATTTAAATCAGACATAGCTAATGAAGCTAACATGCTGTTAAAACACAGTCAACTGTTATAAAAACAACTTCCTTCCTTGACTAAACAAAGTTTTCGCTTTTGCAGAAAATGCAGGAATCAGGCAGGAAGTGATGACAGGACCCGTCAGCCAGGTGTTTCCCTACAACAGACTCGCTGCTATAGAGCTCATTAAACTGTTCAGGTGACAAAACTTGCACAATAAAGATTTTTATTTACAAATCGTATCAAAGCGTCCTTTATATCTTCAAGTAACATAGAAAGGCTCAAGGAATGGAAAGAAGCCCCTAACTCCGAAAACTCTGGAAAAACCAATGATTAAACGTCTATTCTTCTGTAACTTCATGATTGTTTCACAGGAATCATGTGTCTTATTCTGCAGCTTTACGTAGTCCACATCTCAGGCTCATCAGTGTCCCTGTGGGACGTTTAAACCCTGAGTGGGGGCTTTTGTTGCAGTACTGCAGGAGGTCCTGGTAATGTGGCAGCGTCACACTTTGGTTCATCATTGAGCGGCGATCAGAGGCAGAACATTCTGGTCCCAGTTGTCATCCCAGCGCTGCCCCCTGCTGGTGCGGAGGTTCTTCCTGAACTCTCCCAGTCTACCGTCTGAACTGGGAAACTCAGAGAGGAGGGACTGGGAACACAGAAGGAAGAAACATAAAGTGAATAATGGCGCTAATTCAGAGAAATTTAAGCCAACAAAGAAAAAAACAGAGATAAAACTGTACAAATTAAAATAAAAATAAGGGGGTGGGGGGGTTATGGACCATGCCTAAAATCCCATTGGCCCTCCTGGCGCCACCCATGAAAAATTCTAACATACTTGGTCTGAATGGACGATTACCTGGATGCAAGTGAAGGCTTCATGTAATGTAGTTCTACATGTGGTTTTACATCTACATCACCATGTTTTAGATCATCACCATGACAACATCAGGTAAAAGTAAACATTACATCTGCACAGGGCAACACAGTGCAGTTCAGCATCTAACCACAACGGCAAAAAGCAGCAAGTGTAGATAAAATAGATCTTAACCAACAGTAGAATATCATGTCAGTAATTTACAAATGGTACTATGAGCATATATACATAACATATGACATAACATATATACAGAACATATATGACTAATTGCAAGAGTTTGTGCAGCAGTGATTAAAGTCTTACATGCAGGTTAATTCTAATTAAATATATGAATGTTTGCTTTCACATCAGACCATTTTAGATTTAATAATCAGTTCATTATTTACAAAAAAAAGAAAACTTCCTTTGCCCATCCTCCCTTTTCCCAGCCTGCCCCCCCCCCCCCCCCCCCCCCCACCCCCGGACAGATCAGCATCTGACTGGCTGTTGGTCTCACCCGGAGCTGCTGGGCGAGCTCTGCAGAGTCTCTGAAGATCAGTCCGTTCTCCTCGTGCTTCACCAGCTCGTGCAGACTGGAAGAAACACAGCTGCATGTTTTAGTTTCTATTTCTGGTTAAAAGAGGTTTTACTGCAACAACAAGCTGGCTTTCCAGGAGGACGGGGGTCTGAATCCCAAGTCCCGCTGCACCATAGTTCTGCATGGACACATCTGTGGAAAGCTGGGCAGTGAACTCGTATCGGACACATTCATCAGCGGTTTGGTTCCAGTTGGAGGATTAAACTGGACGGGGAAATCTGGGAACAGGTTCTTACCAGTTGAAGTGGATGGCGCAGACGGGGAGACAGCAGCCGAACATGTCCACCACCTTCATGGGCAGATCCAGACCGCTGGACGACTTGTGGAGACAAACACCCAGATCTGCTGAACCTGCAACAAACACAGAGGTTTTATAAACTCACCGGGTTCCAGGCAACAGCTCTGTTCTGCAGCGCCGACATGTCCACCGTCTCCACCAAGACATGTCCTCCATGACAAGACATGTCCTCCATGACATGACTGCTGTCCCTTCAGACCGTGGACAACATACCTGCATCGCGGTGCATCAGGAACAGTTCCTTTCCTTCGATGCAGCGAAGCAGCCAATCAGGATGACTGTCGCAGCCTGTGATTGGTTAGATTTTTTCTCCTGTTACATAAAAACCAACCTAATAAGAGCGGGTAGTCTTTGGCCTCCAGCCAGGGCGTGCAGATCTTCACGTGTTCCAGATGCAGAGTGTCGATCAGCTTCCTGTAGTGTTCCTTCTGAGGACCTTTACCTGGACAGAGAGACAAGTCTGACTCCTGATGATGACACGGTTCCAGGTGTTTACCTAAAACCAGCGTGTCGTCCTTCAGGATGGTTCAGCAGATGCTGACTGGGTCAGATAGAGATGAAAGCAGGTGTTTACCTGTGATCACGCAGAGTAAATCTGGCAACGAAGCTCCGCCTCTGATGAAACCTTCATAAGCTGTCAACGACAAACGGTTGTAAACGTGGAAACACGTCAACAGTTTGGTTTTAATCTCAGCCTGAGACGTTCGGTACCTTCCAGAGCCGCCAGCAGGATGGAGAAGTCTTCATCCTCTGGTTTTATTCAGAAAATGATGAATTGTTAAAATGTTGTTAAAGATTCATTCATCATACGAAAGGATGTGTATGTCGCGTTGCCATAGTAACAGATGCACCTGTCCAGCTGGTACTGCTGAGCAGCAGCGCCGGTCGCTTCACACTCAGAGTCACAGCGCCATCAGTTCGGTCACGGACAGTCAAAGCCGTCCTCTCCATGTCCACGTCTCCGTCCACACCGTTGGACCTGAGAATACATCAGCGAATCACATTTCATGTACGAGAAAAGTGCTTCACTTACAATATTAACAGCATTACAGCAGGCTGCAGAGAAAAAATCAAAAAGACACTGAAGTGGTGCAAAAATCATCATAAAATCATGTTAAATAACATTTAAATAATTCAAAGCTGCAACAGTCTAGATGTGGTTACATGGTCAAATAAGACCCACACAGGAGCACCACACTTCCACAGACGCATGAGACCTGTGCAGGAGCATGAGACCTGTGCAGGTGCATGAGACCTGTGCAGGTGCATGAGATCTGTGCAGGAGCATGAGATCTGTGCAGGTGCATGAGACCTGTGCAGGTGCATGAGATCTGTGCAGGAGCATGAGATCTGTGCAGGTGCATGAGACCTGTGCAGGTCCATGAGATCTGTGTAGACGCAGGACACCTGTGCAGGTCCATGAGACCTGTGCAGGTCCATGAGACCTGTGCAGGAGCATGAGACCTGTGCAGGAATATGAGACCTGTGCAGGAGCATGAGACCTGTGCAGGAGCATGAGACCTGTGCAGGTGCATGAGACCTGTGCAGGTGCATGAGACCTGTGCAGGTGCATGAGACCTGTGCAGGAGCATGAGACCTGTGCAGGAGCATGAGATCTGTGCAGGAGCATGAGACCTGTGCAGGTCCATGAGACCTGTGCAGGTCCATGAGACCTGTGCAGGTCCATGAGACCTGTGCAGGAGCATGAGACCTGTGCAGGTGCATGAGACCTGTGCAGGTGCATGAGACCTGTGCAGGAGCATGAGACCTGTGCAGGAGCATGAGACCTGTGCAGGTGCATGAGATCTGTGCAGGTGCATGAGACCTGTGCAGGTGCATGAGACCTGTGCAGGAGCATGAGACCTGTGCAGGAGCATGAGACCTGTGCAGGTGCATGAGACCTGTGCAGGTGCATGAGACCTGTGCAGGTGCATGAGACCTGTGTAGACGCAGGACACCTGTGCAGGTGCATGATACCTGTTCAGGTGCATGAGACCTGTGCAGGTGCATGAGACCTGTGCAGGAGCATGAGACCTGTGCAGGAGCATGAGACCTGTGCAGGAGCATGAGACCTGTGCAGGTGGATGAGACCTGTGCAGGTGCATGAGACCTGTGCAGGAGCATGAGATCTGCGCAGGTGCATGAGACCTGTGCAGGTGCATGAGACCTGTGCAGGTGCATGAGACCTGTGCAGGAGCATGAGACCTGTGCAGGAGCATGAGACCTGTGCAGGTGCATGAGACCTGTGCAGACGCAGGACACCTGTGCAGGTGCATGAGACCTGTGCAGGAGCATGAGACCTGTGCAGGTGCATGAGACCTGTGCAGGTGCATGAGATCTGTGCAGGAGCATGAGATCTGTGCAGGTGCATGAGACCTGTGCAGGAGCATGAGACCTGTGCAGGAGCATGAGATCTGTGCAGGTGCATGAGACCTGTGCAGGAGCATGAGACCTGTGCAGGAGCATGAGACCTGTGCAGGAGCATGAGACCTGTGCAGGTCCATGAGACCTGTGCAGGTCCATGAGACCTGTGCAGGTGCATGAGACCTGTGCAGGAGCATGAGACCTGTGCAGGTGCATGAGACCTGTGCAGGAGCATGAGACCTGTGCAGGTGCATGAGACCTGTGCAGGTGCATGAGACCTGTGCAGGAGCATGAGACCTGTGCAGGAGCATGAGACCTGTGCAGGAGCATGAGACCTGTGCAGGTCCATGAGACCTGTGTAGACGCAGGACACCTGTGCAGGTGCATGAGACCTGTGCAGGTGCATGAGACCTGTGCAGGAGCATGAGACCTGTGCAGGAGCATGAGATCTATGCAGGTGCATGAGACCTGTGGAAGAGCATGAGACCTGTGCAGGTGCTTGAGACCTGTGGAGGAGCATGAGACCTGTGCAGGTGCATGAGACCTGTGCAGGTGCATGAGACCTGTGCAGGTGCATGAGATCTGTGCAGGTGCATGAGACCTGTGCAGGTGCATGAGACCTGTGCAGGTCCATGAGACCTGTGTAGACGCAGGACACCTGTGCAGGTGCATGAGACCTGTGCAGGAGCATGAGACCTGTGCAGGAGCATGAGACCTGTGCAGGTGCATGAGATCTGTGCAGGAGCATGAGACCTGTGCAGGTGCATGAGACCTGTTCAGGTCCATGAGACCTGTGTAGACGCAGGACACCTGTGCAGGAGCATGAGACCTGTGCAGGTGCATGAGACCTGTGCAGGTGCATGAGACCTGTTCAGGAGCATGAGATCTGTTCAGGTGCATGAGACCTGTGCAGGAGCATGAGACCTGTGCAGGTCCATGAGACCTGTGTAGACGCAGGACACCTGTGCAGGTGCATGAGACCTGTGCAGGTGCATGAGACCTGTGCAGGAGCATGAGACCTGTGCAGGAGCATGAGATCTATGCAGGTGCATGAGACCTGTGGAAGAGCATGAGACCTGTGCAGGTGCATGAGACCTGTGGAGGAGCATGAGACCTGTGCAGGTGCATGAGACCTGTGCAGGTGCATGAGACCTGTGCAGGTGCATGAGATCTGTGCAGGTGCATGAGACCTGTGCAGGTGCATGAGACCTGTGCAGGTGCATGAGACCTGTGCAGGTCCATGAGACCTGTGTAGACGCAGGACACCTGTGCAGGTGCATGAGACCTGTGCAGGAGCATGAGACCTGTGCAGGTGCATGAGATCTGTGCAGGAGCATGAGATCTGTGCAGGAGCATGAGACCTGTGCAGGTGCATGAGACCTGTTCAGGTCCATGAGACCTGTGTAGACGCAGGACACCTGTGCAGGAGCATGAGACCTGTGCAGGAGCATGAGACCTGTGCAGGTGCATGAGACCTGTGCAGGTGCATGAGACCTGTGCAGGTGCATGAGACCTGTGCAGGTGCATGAGACCTGTGCAGGAGCATGAGACCTGTGCAGGTGCATGAGACCTGTGCAGGTGCATGAGACCTGTTCAGGAGCATGAGACCTGTGCAGGTGCATGAGACCTGTGCAGGAGCATGAGACCTGTGCAGGAGCATGAGACCTGTGCAGGAGCATGAGACCTGTGTAGACGCAGGACACCTGTGCAGGTGCATGAGACCTGTGCAGGAGCATGAGACCTGTGCAGGTGCATGAGATCTGTGCAGGAGCATGAGACCTGTGCAGGAGCATGAGACCTGTGCAGGTCCATGAGACCTGTGTAGACGCAGGACACCTGTGCAGGTGCATGAGACCTGTGCAGGTGCATGAGACCTGTGCAGGAGCATGAGACCTGTGCAGGAGCATGAGATCTATGCAGGTGCATGAGACCTGTGGAAGAGCATGAGACCTGTGCAGGTGCATGAGACCTGTGGAGGAGCATGAGACCTGTGCAGGTGCATGAGACCTGTGCAGGTGCATGAGACCTGTGCAGGTGCATGAGATCTGTGCAGGTGCATGAGACCTGTGCAGGTGCATGAGACCTGTGCAGGTCCATGAGACCTGTGTAGACGCAGGACACCTGTGCAGGTGCATGAGACCTGTGCAGGAGCATGAGACCTGTGCAGGAGCATGAGACCTGTGCAGGTGCATGAGATCTGTGCAGACGCAGGACACCTGTGCAGGTGCATGAGACCTGTTCAGGTCCATGAGACCTGTGTAGACGCAGGACACCTGTGCAGGAGCATGAGACCTGTGCAGGTGCATGAGACCTGTGCAGGAGCATGAGACCTGTGCAGGAGCATGAGACCTGTGCAGGTGCATGAGACCTGTGCAGGTGCATGAGACCTGTGCAGGTGCATGAGACCTGTGTAGACGCAGGACACCTGTGCAGGTGCATGATACCTGTTCAGGTGCATGAGACCTGTGCAGGTGCATGAGACCTGTGCAGGTGCATGAGACCTGTGCAGGAGCATGAGACCTGTGCAGGAGCATGAGACCTGTGCAGGTGGATGAGACCTGTGCAGGTGCATGAGACCTGTGCAGGAGCATGAGATCTGCGCAGGTGCATGAGACCTGTGCAGGTGCATGAGACCTGTGCAGGTGCATGAGACCTGTGCAGGTGCATGAGACCTGTGCAGGAGCATGAGACCTGTGCAGGTGCATGAGACCTGTGCAGGTGCATGAGACCTGTGCAGACGCAGGACACCTGTGCAGGTGCATGAGACCTGTGCAGGAGCATGAGACCTGTGCAGGTGCATGAGACCTGTGCAGGTGCATGAGATCTGTGCAGGAGCATGAGATCTGTGCAGGTGCATGAGACCTGTGCAGGTGCATGAGACCTGTGCAGGTGCATGAGACCTGTGCAGGAGCATGAGACCTGTGCAGGAGCATGAGATCTGTGCAGGTGCATGAGACCTGTGCAGGAGCATGAGACCTGTGCAGGAGCATGAGACCTGTGCAGGAGCATGAGACCTGTGCAGGAGCATGAGACCTGTGCAGGTCCATGAGACCTGTGCAGGTCCATGAGACCTGTGCAGGTGCATGAGACCTGTGCAGGAGCATGAGACCTGTGCAGGTGCATGAGACCTGTGCAGGAGCATGAGACCTGTGCAGGTGCATGAGACCTGTGCAGGTGCATGAGACCTGTGCAGGAGCATGAGACCTGTGCAGGAGCATGAGACCTGTGCAGGTCCATGAGACCTGTGTAGACGCAGGACACCTGTGCAGGTGCATGAGACCTGTGCAGGAGCATGAGACCTGTGCAGGAGCATGAGATCTATGCAGGTGCATGAGACCTGTGGAAGAGCATGAGACCTGTGCAGGTGCATGAGACCTGTGGAGGAGCATGAGACCTGTGCAGGTGCATGAGACCTGTGCAGGTGCATGAGACCTGTGCAGGTGCATGAGACCTGTGCAGGTCCATGAGACCTGTGTAGACGCAGGACACCTGTGCAGGTGCATGAGACCTGTGCAGGAGCATGAGACCTGTGCAGGAGCATGAGACCTGTGCAGGTGCATGAGATCTGTGCAGGAGCATGAGACCTGTTCAGGTCCATGAGACCTGTGTAGACGCAGGACACCTGTGCAGGAGCATGAGACCTGTGCAGGTGCATGAGACCTGTTCAGGAGCATGAGATCTGTTCAGGTGCATGAGACCTGTGCAGGAGCATGAGACCTGTGCAGGAGCATGAGACCTGTGCAGGTCCATGAGACCTGTGTAGACGCAGGACACCTGTGCAGGTGCATGAGACCTGTGCAGGTGCATGAGACCTGTGCAGGAGCATGAGACCTGTGCAGGAGCATGAGATCTATGCAGGTGCATGAGACCTGTGGAAGAGCATGAGACCTGTGCAGGTGCATGAGACCTGTGGAGGAGCATGAGACCTGTGCAGGTGCATGAGACCTGTGCAGGTGCATGAGACCTGTGCAGGTGCATGAGATCTGTGCAGGTGCATGAGACCTGTGCAGGTGCATGAGACCTGTGCAGGTGCATGAGACCTGTGCAGGTCCATGAGACCTGTGTAGACGCAGGACACCTGTGCAGGTGCATGAGACCTGTGCAGGAGCATGAGACCTGTGCAGGTGCATGAGACCTGTGCAGGTGCATGAGATCTGTGCAGGAGCATGAGACCTGTGCAGGTGCATGAGACCTGTTCAGGTCCATGAGACCTGTGTAGACGCAGGACACCTGTGCAGGAGCATGAGACCTGTGCAGGAGCATGAGACCTGTGCAGGTGCATGAGACCTGTGCAGGTGCATGAGACCTGTGCAGGTGCATGAGACCTGTGCAGGAGCATGAGACCTGTGCAGGTGCATGAGACCTGTGCAGGTGCATGAGACCTGTTCAGGAGCATGAGACCTGTGCAGGTGCATGAGACCTGTGCAGGTGCATGAGACCTGTGCAGGAGCATGAGACCTGTGCAGGAGCATGAGACCTGTGTAGACGCAGGACACCTGTGCAGGTGCATGAGACCTGTGCAGGTGCATGAGACCTGTGCAGGTGCATGAGACCTGTGCAGGTGCATGAGATCTGTGCAGGAGCATGAGACCTGTGCAGGAGCATGAGACCTGTGCAGGTCCATGAGACCTGTGTAGACGCAGGACACCTGTGCAGGTGCATGAGACCTGTGCAGGTGCATGAGACCTGTGCAGGAGCATGAGACCTGTGCAGGAGCATGAGATCTATGCAGGTGCATGAGACCTGTGGAAGAGCATGAGACCTGTGCAGGTGCATGAGACCTGTGGAGGAGCATGAGACCTGTGCAGGTGCATGAGACCTGTGCAGGTGCATGAGACCTGTGCAGGTGCATGAGATCTGTGCAGGTGCATGAGACCTGTGCAGGTGCATGAGATCTGTGCAGGTGCATGAGACCTGTGCAGGTGCATGAGACCTGTGCAGGTCCATGAGACCTGTGTAGACGCAGGACACCTGTGCAGGTGCATGAGACCTGTGCAGGAGCATGAGACCTGTGCAGGAGCATGAGACCTGTGCAGGTGCATGAGATCTGTGCAGACGCAGGACACCTGTGCAGGTGCATGAGACCTGTTCAGGTCCATGAGACCTGTGTAGACGCAGGACACCTGTGCAGGAGCATGAGACCTGTGCAGGTGCATGAGACCTGTTCAGGAGCACGAGACCTGTGCAGGTGCATGAGACCTGTGCAGGTGCATGAGACCTGTGCAGGAGCATGAGACCTGTGCAGGAGCATGAGACCTGTGTAGACGCAGGACACCTGTGCAGGTGCATGAGACCTGTTCAGGAGCACGAGACCTGTGCAGGTGCATGAGACCTGTGCAGGTGCATGAGACCTGTGCAGGAGCATGAGACCTGTTCAGGTGCATGAGACCTGTGCAGGTGCATGAGACCTGTTCAGGAACATGAGACCTGTTCATGAGCATGAGACCTGTGCAGGAGCATGAGACCTGTGCAGGTGCATGAGACCTGTTCAGGAACATGAGACCTGTGCAGGAGAATGAGACCTGTGCAGGAGCATGAGACCTGTTCAGGAGCATGAGACCTGTGCAGGTGCATGAGACCTGTGCAGGTGGATGAGACCTGTGCAGGTGGATGAGACCTGTGCAGGAGCATGAGACCTGTTCAGGAGCATGAGACCTGTGCAGGAGCATGAGACCTGTGCAGGTGCATGAGACCTGTGCAGGTGCATGAGACCTGTGCAGGTGCATGAGACCTGTGCAGGAGCATGAGACCTGTGCAGGAGCATGAGACCTGTGCAGGTGGATGAGACCTGTGCAGGAGCATGAGACCTGTTCAGGTGCATGAGACCTGTTCAGGAGCACGAGACCTGTGCAGGTGCATGAGACCTGTGCAGGTGCATGAGACCTGTGCAGGAGCATGAGACCTGTGCAGGAGCATGAGACCTGTGTAGACGCAGGACACCTGTGCAGGTGCATGAGACCTGTGCAGGTGCATGAGACCTGTTCAGGAGCATGAGACCTGTGCAGGTGCATGAGACCTGTGCAGGTGCATGAGACCTGTGCAGGAGCATGAGACCTGTGCAGGAGCATGAGACCTGTTCAGGAGCATGAGACCTGTTCAGGAGCATGAGACCTGTGCAGGTGCATGAGACCTGTGCAGGTGGATGAGACCTGTTCAGGAGCATGAGACCTGTGCAGGAGCATGAGACCTGTGCAGGTGCATGAGACCTGTTCAGGAACATGAGACCTGTTCATGAGCATGAGACCTGTGCAGGAGCATGAGACCTGTGCAGGTGCATGAGACCTGTTCAGGAACATGAGACCTGTGCAGGAGAATGAGACCTGTGCAGGAGCATGAGACCTGTTCAGGAGCATGAGACCTGTGCAGGTGCATGAGACCTGTGCAGGTGGATGAGACCTGTGCAGGTGGATGAGACCTGTGCAGGAGCATGAGACCTGTTCAGGAGCATGAGACCTGTGCAGGAGCATGAGACCTGTGCAGGTGCATGAGACCTGTGCAGGTGCATGAGACCTGTGCAGGTGCATGAGACCTGTGCAGGAGCATGAGACCTGTGCAGGAGCATGAGACCTGTGCAGGTGGATGAGACCTGTGCAGGAGCATGAGACCTGTTCAGGTGGATGAGACCTGTGCAGGAGCATGAGACCTGTTCAGGTGCATGAGACCTGTGCAGGTGGATGAGACCTGTGCAGACGCACCAACAGGTGAGAACAGAACAACAAGGCAGAAACCTCAGAAACATGCGTCCCTGTGTTGTAACAGTGTATTTATATGAAAGTCTGCTTGCTTAACGAGTCCCTGTAGGTGTGTCCTGCCTCTCTGTGGGAATACCGTGGTGGTTTAAAGCCTCTGCAGGGTTCTGTGCTGACGGTTCTGGGTCGTTTCTCACCCTGCATGCTGGAACTGAGGATGAGTCCCTGCCAGCCTCATGAAGAGCTCGTGCTGCAGCTTCAGAGGAGTCTCTCTGAAGATGGAGGCGGGTCGGTCGTACAGCGTCGTTGCCCTGAAAAGATCAAACAGTCAACAAGATGCTCCTGCAGGTTTCTAACCTTTCATCCTCCTACTGGTACGTTTCCACTGCTGGCTGCGGTGCAGGCTGTGAAGCTGGAAGACAGCAGCAGATTTTATTTGTCTGGAAATGATGGATGAGGACTACGATATTTTCTTTTCTGCTTCCTGGACACTGAGTTCACACGCTTAATAAAGTTTACCTTCTTACATGTTACACTGATACTTTCTATCTGCATAGTTTAGAGTAGTTCAGAAGACCTGGAGACCTCTCGCTCGCAACATCTGTACATGGTCAATAAACTGGACAGAGCATGGTTGGTCTATAGATCAATTTCTCATCAGATAAATTCCACAACAGCAGGAACACTCGGACAGGTGGCCAGTCCATCGCAGGGCCACACAGAGAAACAAGCAACCCTCTATGCCCACATTCACTCCTAGGGATGGCTTTAGACCTCACACGCGTGTCTTTGGTGGTATAAGTAGTGATATTCAAGATCCCTGTTGAAAGATTCAGCTTTTTGGGCCAAATATTGATCTGTGATTATGTGATTAAACCTGATGGATGGATAGAAGGACAGACGGACGGATAGAACATGAAGACTTGGTAAAACGCTGCATTGGAACTGAGCTTCTTGTGGATGAGAATGATGTATTGTACAGTGGCCCTGAAGAGTCAAAGCATTAAAAGTGTCATAATACACAATGTTCTTGGAGCCCACTAGGGGGTGCTCATGGCCCCAGCATGGGTCACACCTCCATCACTGTGTCCAGCAGTTCAACACTGCCCCCATGTGGCCAGGTAAAGAAATTACAAGCCAGGTAAATGCAGGCATTTAATCTGTTTCTCTGCTTTCTTTGATATTTTTAGTATCTTAAGTCCGTTCTTTTTACGTCGAGCTCATCTGATGCTGATTCCAAAACCAGAAATGAGGGTCAAACCTCACCTGATGCCCCAGTTTTTCTGCAAGTCATCCTTCATGGCGTTGGTGACACACAGGTTGTGAGCCGCCAGAGGCCCGAAGAACTGCTCGTACCTGCAGGAAGAGACGGAAAACGCCGGATTGTTGGAGGCGGCTGCAAAAAAAAGTTCAGAATGAGGATTTCTGTTGCAGCACCACCCACCACTTCGCCAGACGGACCACCGGATGGGACGCTCCGTGGCTCAGCGCCATGATGGTGTAGCCGTAGTTGTGCCAGTCGATGATGAATCTGCTCCCTCGCAGGACGCAGACGAGCCACGCCACTGCAATGCCGGGCAGCCCAGGAGGATTCTGGGATACAAACAACATGTACACATAAACCGGCATAGATCTATAGGTCTAATATAACATGTGAGGCACCGCAGGGATCCATTTTCGGTCCTCTGACGTTTCCAAAGTAAGAACATAATGAGGTTTGTGTTATTTTGCAGACGACCGAGCTCTGGTTCAGATCAGGTGTGGAGCTGCAGCGGATCACCGACGACCTAATGGACTAAATAAATGTTAATATTGAAGTTTGTGGTTTTCCGGTGGCCGTTCCCAGACATGCATGCATAAGAACTGAGCTCCGGCACTAGCCTTCGATTTCCCCCAGACTCGAGAATTAAATCCTGCAAAAATAGTGTTAACCCGCAGCAGTAATGAGTGGGGATAAAACTAAGAAAGCAAAATACGGACTACGAAACAATCCCGGCAGTGAAATGGAAAAAGAAGCGTCGGCTAACACAACGGAGCTAACATCAGAGCAACATGGCGACCACGCGGTTAGCCTAGATCTGATCCGAGGTGCCATGAGCGAGGTCATGACTGCTGAAATGGCCACTCTCCGAGCTGAGTTAAAGACTGACTTGCAAGATTTTCGCTCAGCATTTCATGAGGATATGAAAAGACAAATGGACGAGTTCACTAAAGAGGTACATCTAAAGTTGCAGGAGTCCGCTAAGCGAGTGGATCACGCTGAGGCACGCATGAAACAGATCAAGAACAACATGGCGGAAACTGAGCGATGGGATATTGGAGTGAAGGATGCACTTATTCAGCTGATGCAAAACCAACATAAACTGCAAGAGAAGGTCTCCGAGATGGAGGGGCGTGCCAGGCGCAACAATATCCGGATCTACGGAGTGGCGGAGGACTCGGAGGGCACATCTATGATTGCCTTTATTGAAAATCTGATTAAAAGCGAATTTGAGAACGACCTGGGCCAGGATTATAATCTCGGCATTGAACGCGCCCACCGGGTGTTAGGCTTGAAGCCCCCCGCGACAGCCCCCCCTCGGTCTATAGTCGTCTACTTCCTCCGCTTCACCGTGAAAGAAAGACCATGGAAGAGGCCAATACACATCAACAACAAGCAAGTGTACTTCGATCATGACTATGCATTGGATGTGCAGAAGAGAAGAAAAGAATACATCCCTATCAAAAGAGCACTGAAGGCTAAGGGGATACGTTTCCAGACCCCACTCAGCAAGATGCACGTTTTCTTTGACTCTGGAAGCATCCTCTACAATAGTGCCACTCAAGCTGCGGATGACCTGCAGAAAAGAGGCATCGCCGTGGACCGGATCACCGTCGCGAAGACCAGCACCGCACAGGCCGTGACTGAGGAGACGCTGAAGCAACTCCTGCCGTGGGAGACGCAGACTACACATCGTTAATGGGCTCGTGCCTCTATTCTCAGATTGGAGGTCTCCATTTTTTTGTATCCCTGTTTACCCATTTTTCTTTTTTCTTTTCTTTTTTCTCTCTGACATTTACCCAAATGAGGGGCCCCACCTTGTGGCCTGCCCCCTCACCTACGTAGGACAATATTGCATCCTCCGTAGTGGAAACCCAGTTCTGTGTTCTATTGTTTTTTTTGTTCAATGAGTTCACGTTTTAATGTTGTTATTTTGAGGTCAGGGGTGACATTTAGGTCTCAATTGTTTACTTATGTCTTTTAAGAAATATAACGTACTGTCATTAAATGTTAATGGGTTAAATAATCCTCTTAAAAGGAGCAAATTGGTTGTAAAAATGAAAAAAGAAAAAGTAGATATAGCATACTGGCAGGAAACTCATCTGTCTAACATGGAACACGACAAACTAAAAAGAATGGGGTTCAAAAATACTTATTACTCGTCTCATAGAAGTGGAAAAAAACGAGGAGTGGCTATCTTAATCTCAAACAGAGTCAAATTTGAATTCATATCTGAATTAAGGGATAATGAAGGTAGATTTATACTAGTGGAATGTAAAATGGACCAAAAAGATGCTATGTTGTTGAACGTGTACGCACCACCTGGGAGCAGTATGGGTTTCTACAAAAAGGTGTTTGATCTCATTATCACAGAATCTCATGGGTGTTTGATTTGTGCAGGAGATTTTAATCTGTTATTAAATCCACAACTGGATACTACAAATACAGGAAGAAAGCGTACTCCTATAGAAAAACGTGTAAACAAAATGCTTTTAGACTTAGGCCTTATGGATGTGTGGAGGTCTGTGCATGGATCAGTCCCAGGATTCACATTTTATTCTGCACGCCACTCCCTCCACTCAAGGATAGATTATATTTTAACGTATAAAACTGATCTAAACAGAATAAAAGAATGCAGACTTGGTCAAAGAGACTTCTCTGACCATTCTGGAATTTATTTAAGTCTTCATTTGGATGCCAGACATAGAAACACGTTATGGAAATTAAGCACTGGTATGCTAAATGATCCAGCGTTTATACAGACAATGACAACAGAATTAAACCTGTATCTACAGGACAACAACAATGGGGAGACAAACCCTAGCATTGTATGGGATGCAGCTAAAGCTGTTCTTCGCGGGAAAATAATTGCTAAATCTGCCAGGCTTAAAAAACAAAAAACTTTAGAAATGTCCCAATTGCAGGAAAGACTGAAACTTTTGGAGGAAAGGTACCTGAAAGAAAAAAGTTCCACAGTGGAACTTCAAATGAGACAGATTAAACAAGAAATAGATAGAATATTAGGTGAAGCAGTTGAAAAAAATATACGGTACATGAAGCAGAGATATTACGAGGTGGGGCCTAAAACATCTAAACTCCTAGCATGGAAGCTCAGAAAACAACGAGCTGAAAATTCAATTCATAAAATAAAAGACCCTGAAAGCCGTAAGATTGTAACTGACCCAGATAGTATTCAAAAATCATTTGAAACATATTATAAAACTTTATATAGTCAACCTGTTTTGGCTGACAAAAATATAATAAAAACCTTTTTGGATTCTTTGGACCTTCCCTCACTCGGCAGAGATGCAAATAATAAATTAATGTCATTAATAACACGTCAAGAAATTGATAAAGCCATTTCAAGTCTCAAACCGAGTAAATCTCCTGGTACGGACAGGTTCCCACCTGAATGGTACAAGAAAATGAGAGAGGGCCTAATACCCCAACTCGAGACCAGTTTTAATTATATTTTGAAAGGTGGCTCTGTACCCCCAATCTTGGAAAGAGGCCGTCATATCTGTGATTCCAAAAGAGGGAAAAGATAAAACTGACTGTAAATCATATCGACCAATAAGTGTTCTAAACACTGATTACAAATTGTACACAACTATTCTGGCGAGACGAATGGACACAGTGATGCCCTCACTGATTGATGAAGACCAAACAGGTTTTCTAAAAAACAGACAAACCCAGGACAATATTAGGAGAACTCTCCACATTATTGAACAGATTCAAAACAGAAAATTAAATGCTATGGTTCTTAGTCTTGACGCTGAAAAAGCTTTTGATTCGGTCCGGTGGGACTTTCTATATTTAGCAATGGAAAGATTTGGATTCTGCAGTGATTTTATAAAATGTATTCAGGTGCTTTACACCTCTCCCAGTGCTAGAATCAAAATAAACGGAAGCCTATCCAATCCCATACAGCTACAGCGCGGGTGTAGACAAGGGTGCCCAGTGACCTGGACAGCTGGAGCCTGCTTCCACTTGACATTGGCAACAGAATACAGACAGTCAAGATGAACATACTTCCTAAACTATTATATCTTTTTTTGTCTTTGCCAATACCCATCTCTGATAAACAGTTTAGGGAATGGAATAAACACATTTAAAGGTTTGTTTGGCTTAAAAAGAGACCAAGAGTCAAATTTTGCACATTGCAGTTGCCGAGGGAAAGAGGGGGGCAGGCCCTACCCTCTTTACGAGACTATTATGTATCATCACAGTTGAGGCCACTGGTCTGTTGGTGTAACCCATCTTATGATGCGAAATGGAAGGTAATTGAGTCGTCTCTATCTAATGTGCCAATTCAGTCAAGATTAGGCCATATTACTGCTGAAAGTGGAAACTATTTGACAACCAGCCAATGGATTAATTTGACACTTAAAATTTGGAAGTCAGAGGTTAAAAAAATTGAAAGTCCAGGAGGAGGTTAAAATTCTTAGATGGCCAGCATACGATCCTGACTTCTTACCTGCTTTACAAGATACCAGATTTAAACATTGGACATTATATGGCCTAACTGCTGTTTGCACAGTATACAAGAAAGCAAATCTGATGTCTTTTGATGCTTTATGTGAGTTGTACGGTTTGGAAAAACACGATTTTTTTAGATACTTACAGCTTCGCAATTATATTACTAAAAGAATACAGAATACCACTGTTGAAGAGTTTTCATTATTTGTTAACATCTTTATCAGTGCATATAAATCAGCAAGTCTCAAAAGTCTTATTAGTAAGCTATACCGTAGTTTGATCATACTTAAAACAGATTCAACAACTTACATAAAGCAAAAATGGGAAAAAGAAATGCATACTGCAATTACAGAGGACATGTGGACGGGGGCTTGGGAGATTCAGTTTTCATCCACCAACTCCAACACTTGGAGGGTTTTTTGTTGGAAAACACTTATTCGCTTTTTTATTACACCTAAACAAAAATCTAAGTTTAGTATGGGCTCTGCACACTGTTGGAGGGAATGTGGTGAAACAGCAGCGGACCACGGGCATATATTTTGGTTATGTCCAGTTATTCAACCCTTCTGGGCAGAGGTGACAAATGTAATCTCCAAAGTGCTAGGTTATAACGTCAGCTGCTCTTTCACACTACTATACCTTGGATGTAGTCCAGATGAGCTGACTACAGATGATATGTATCTCCTCAAAATCCTGTCCACATCAGCAAAGGCGGCTATCACAAAATGCTGGCTAAAGAAACAGCCTCCTACAATGACTCTTTATTTCCATCATTGAAAACATTAAAGTTATGGAACTCATGACTTATACTTTGCGCCTTCAACAAGACCTAGGAACAAGACGCTGGAGAAAATGGCTGAACTGTGACAGTACCTAAAACAAAAAAAAGGGTTAATCTTATGTAAACTTTTTTTTTGTACGTGCCAATTATTGTATTAGATACCCCCTGACCTCTTCTGTGTTTTGTTTTTCATAAATGAATATGTTTACAAATAAAAAGTTACAAAAAAAAAATATTGAAGTTTGTGAGGCTGGAAAACTGTCAGATCTTCATAAGTTAGGAGGAAAAAGAGATTTCTGGTGGATTTGGTTCACCGTTGTGACATCATCTCTACATGCCCAAAACCAGCTTCTCTTCCAGCCATGACGTTGAATTCACATTTTTAATATGACATTTTTACTAACATTGTTCATGTGTTCATGTGTGAAAAGAATTAAACATACTAATTTCATTCATCTTCACATTATTAAGTTGTTTTTGTTTTTTTTTGTTTTTTACCAGCGTTTATGTGTTTGTTTTTATTTAGAACTGTGGCTCTTGGTGGAGGTTTGTGCTCTCTGAGTGCTTTTCTAGTAGAATTGTTTTACATTCCTGGTAAAAATATCAAATTTATTTGTTGAATGTATGCTATATATATTTTATTTACAATTATCTGCCCGTTTGTTTAACTAACTAACTAACTAACTAAAAGACAGACAGACTGACAGACAGACAGACAGGCATTCCTCAGTACTCTGTATCAGCAGAAACCCCGGTATCAGAACTGGTAGAAATGGTATCGGAACATCCCCACTTTATAGTATTTGGTGCTTTTACCATACATGAGCTGCTGTGTAGATGTTTTGGGAAAAACATACAAAAGCATTTTTTTCCAAAATAAAAGCTCCAACATTTCCACATTTGATTCAGTTTAAAACAAACTAGAAAACTAATTCGGAGAGCGCACACCAAAGCCAAAGCCTTTAAAAAGTTCCTGGATCCAAACGATGATCTAGAGTAAAATCAGTTCTTCCTTTTCACATTTCCAGCAACTCCATATTTTTTTTTTGTTGTTATCTTGAACACAAACAAACAAACATACAAACAGATAAAGCTGGTAAAAACATAACCTATTTGGCGAAGGAAAGGATATTCTGAAGCTGGAAGCGCAGCCATTATTCCAGACGTTATTCCAGCTGGTGTTTAGAGACAGAAACCCGTTTTGTTTTCTGTTTTTTTATTTAATTTATTTTGTGAATCTTTTATTGTGAAGTTTCTGGAGAAAAGGAAATGACATCGATGAGTTGTAGCAATGGGCGGGGACGTAAGGTTTGTATGTCTGTGCTTGCCGACATGCGTTAGGAAACGTGATGATGTGAACGCAGCGAGGGAACCAACCTGCATCAGGATGATTGACTGGAGCTGCGTCGTCAGCAGGACACCGAGGAGCTGCAACGACTGAACCATCGTCTTCGTCACGTAGGCGAGGAGTTTCGGTCCGGCTGGAACACAGAAACACGTTCGGTTTGCTTTTCAGACACATTGAAGCTGAGAAAGCCGGGTGTGTTTTACCTCTGATGCCTTTCACCTCGGCGATGGCGTCGATCCGGATTCTGTCCTCCGTCAGCACGTCGGGATGAGGTTTGGAGTCTGAAAGGAAAAAACAAAACAAAAAAGAAATTAAATTAATTAGTTATAAATGAATAAACGATGTTATAAAACTTCCTTCCTCCTCCCATCCTTACAAGCACTCTTCCTCATTCCACCTTTCCTTATTCTTACATCCTTCCATCTTCTGACCATCCTTCCTTGCTCCTTGCATCCTTCCTACATCCTCCCTCATCTCATGCTTCAGAGCATCTTTGCTCCTTCCATCCTAACGATGTCTGACAGCAGGATAAACAATCCTACTATCACACTGTCTCTGCTTTCAGGATCTGGATATAAAACCATTTTCTCAAATTAAACTCCAGTAAAACTGAGATTCTCATCACTGGTCCGGATCCAGTCACAGATTTCCACCTTTCATCTGACAACTCCCCTCTGTCACCTTCTCCCTCCTGCTGCCGGCTTGGTGTTATCTCAGAGAACACATGCAGCAACATGCGACACATTAAACTGGTCACAGAACCAGCTTTCCATCGTTTCCGCTCCTCTCCCCCTCCCAGCAGCTGAATCCCTCCTTCATGTCTTCATAACATCTCGCTTCGCTTATTGCAACAGCTGTCTTTATGGCACAATCACCAACCTCCTCCGCTCGCCTCCTCATCCACACCTGTTCCCGGGACTACATCCCACCTGTCCTCCACAACCTCCGCTGGGTCCCTGTGCCATACAGCATCAAGTCCAAAAACCCTCCTATTGACTCATAAAGCCTCCACAACCAGGCTTCCATCTACCTGAGACATGCTTACCCCTTCATCCCTGCATGTAGCCTTCGTTGGCAACATCCTGGTCATCCAGGACCAAACATGGGATTAGCGGAGAGGGGCGGGGGTTCCTGTCTTTCTGTTAATGCCTCAACCTTTCAAAACAAGACACCACAGATCCTGCTTCAGATCCGAACTGAAAACCTCACCTGTTCTGCTTTAAACACGTAACTTTTTAAACATGATCATTTTTATATTCTGTGTTTTATTTCAATGTTCTTTTATGTGCTTGTTGTGTTTTTGCTTTGTTTTTACCCGACTTTCATTCTGTAAACCTGCTGCTGAAAAGGTGCTGCATAAATAAAATGCATTATTATGATTATTATTATAAACAACCGGAATACGATAAAGTCAGGCATGAACCACTTTCTGTCTGTCTGGCTTAACTTCGGCGAAATGGGTCATTTTTTAGCTTGTTTTTAAGCATCGCTGCGTTCATCTTACATCTGTTATTCTGCAGCAGTTTGTTGCTGTTTTTAGTCTCACCTCAAAGAGACATTACATATCCGAGCAGTTGTTTTCCTTTTTCTTAAGGAAAAAAAAAAAGATTTTCATGGTAGATTTTTTTTTTTTAACTCTCTGGTCGTTTTGCTTCTTCTTCTGTGGTTCTTGACTTAAATGATGTACAGTATATGGAGGGCTAATTTGCATTTCTTTCTGGTTTTTAGGAAGTCTTTGTGGTTATTTCCAATCTTTCTTCTCCTTTTCAGACAAAACAAGAATCTCTGAAGCAGGTTTTACTTTGATTAAACTCTTCATAAAAACAAATTTATCACATTTCGAGGATGAGAAATAACTGAAAAATGCTTCTTTTTTTTTTACCTAAAAATCCAACAAACGTGACGAGATATCCGTGTTTGCTGAGGGACAAGGCGTGATACTGCATCCGAGGACTGCGACCGATGTCCCCCAGCACCAGCACGCACACCCGCCGGTCCGTGTCCGCGTCCCGGTGCCGCAGCTTCCGCCACCACAGCGACACGAACACGGCCACCAGAGTCAGGCAGACAACCGGCCACGTTACATCCGAGCCTGTCGCCATATACGCGACTAACAGCGGAACAAACAGCGAGAAAAGTCCCAGGCAGGCTGCGGCTGAGCCGGGCACCGCCATGCTTGTTTGAGATTTCCGATGACGCGGCTCAGAGAAGAGGCGGGGCTTAGATTTAAAGCGACAGGAACGGACCGGAAACTCACAACAAACCGGTTAAATCCGGAAAATACACAGATTTATTTTCAAATTTGATGTCTTATCTCTCATCATTTGTTATATAACGATTTAAAATGTGTTTTTATCTATAAAAATGATCTCGGTTTAAGTTCCACCATGTCAACAAGAATCAATTTGTCTGAAATTGTAAAGCAGTAGACACAAAAACAATGTTTAAAGAAAATTTATTTAAAATATCCATCCATCCATCCATCCATCTTCTTATCCGGGGTCGGGTCGCGGGGGCAGAGCCTAAGCAGGAAAGTCCAGACTTCCCTCTCCCCAGCAACATTTGCCAATTCTGCGGGGGGGATCCCAAGGCGTTCCCAGGCCAGCCGAGAGATATAATCCCTCCAGTGTGTCCTCGATCTTCCTCGGGGTCTCTTCCCCGGGGTCTCCTCCCAGAGGGACGTGCCTGGAACACCTCACCAGGGAGGGGTCCAGGAGGCATCCTGACCAGATGCCCGAGCCACCTCAACTGGTTCCTCTCGATGTGGAGGAGCAGCGGCTCTACTCTGATCTCCTCCCGGACGACCGAGCTCCTCACCTTATCTCTAAGGGAGAGCCCGGCCACCCTACGGAGGAAACTCATTTCAGCCGCCTGTATACGAGATCTTGTTCTTTTGGTCACGACCCACAGCTCACGACCATAGGACATATTAAAACCATATTAAATCATATTAAAAATGTTAAAAGTTTTATGTTTTTTATATTATAAAAAAAAAATCTGCTGACATGTCTCCAGATTAAAAAAAAAAGTGAAAAGAGTATTTACAAAAATGCTAAACTGACTTTGATGTGTTCATGTGTGTATCAATGCATGTTTAACAGATAAGAAGCACTGAATACATAAACTGCAGTGCGAGTGGGTGAATTTAACCTGTGATGTAAAAACACACTGACTGGTCAAAACTAACTAGTAAAATCCAGTTGTTGTTTTTTTTTTATTGTATATACACAAAATTAAATTAAGGCACTGAGCTTTGCCCTGCACTTTTCTCTTCTTTTTCAGTCAGTGTAGGAATATATGAAACTGGCATTGTTATAGTGGTTGTTGACCCCTCTTTACTGTCCTGCTCACCCTGATTCACAGTGGCGGATTTAAGAGATTTGGGGCCCCAGGCAAAGGCAGGCATGGGGCCCTAGGGTAAATATTGCACTTTCTACTCCACTACTGTATATTATTTGCATTGCTAACAAACAGTCAGTGTAAAAGTCTCTTTAATGACTCAGAGGACCGTGTATAATGACAAAGAAGGGTTATTTCACTCGATGGTGCGAACTGATCATTTATTGTGACGAGTCATTTTTGTTACAGATCAACTCACTAACCACATCACACACACACACACACACACACACAGATCACATTAGGTATTAGTGCACGGCCCTAAATACCAGAAGGGGGGCCCCGAGGCACACATAATATAATCTTTCAGCTGACAGTTTAGCGAAAGAATTTTAATCAAAAACATGATTTTCGTTAGTAATAAGTAAGTAATAAATAACCAGAAGTGTATGACAAGTATTATGGGGCTCTAAAGAAATGGTGGCCCTCAGCAACCACCTAGTTTTGCCTAAGTCCGCCCCTGCCGATTCAGCCCAGGCAGATGGGCATCCTTCCTGATGCTGATGGAGGTTTTCCTCTCCACTGTCTCCTTGTGCAGCTTAGCATGAAGGAAAGTGTAGACTTAGACTTTATTTAATCTCACAGTGGAGAAATTCACTTGTTACAGCAGCTCTTGGTTTACAATAAGGAGCACAAAGCGGTAGAAAAGATGCAATCTGTTGGTTAGTCAAGTCGCACTTTGTAATGCCTTTACACGAACACGTGTATTACAAAGTGAACTAACATGGATCGTAAAATGGACTAGTTTTCCATTTCTAGGGGCTAGAATAAGTTGAATTTACTTATATCTAAAATACCCTCACACAACTTTTCATATGATATTGATAGATTATAACAAGTATTTTCAAATTAAAACCAACTTTATACTATGATCCTGAGGAACTTCAGGCTGGATTGTAACTATAAGCAAGTGTTTTATTACACAGTTTCCTTGTGCAGCTGAGTTAATAAAGTTTATATGATTGGTGTTGCAGTTTTCTACATAATTATTTTAATAATTTATTTTAATGAACATAATGAACATAAAAAAAAAAAATCAGAAGATCAACTTTAGGACAGTTTGACTTTAATATTTTGGGGACTGGAGGTTGGTGTGTATAGATGTTAATTAGGAGTTTATTAGAAATAAAGTTGCTAATTTCTTATGTCGTAAAGATGGTCTCTCTGACGTCACAGCTGGTCCACCCCTCTGGTAAAGGACGACCAGTCTGTCCTTCCAGCTGCTGTTCTGTCTGTCCGGCCCGGAGCCTCCAGTCTGGGATCCTCGGACTGCGGTAAGGATGCGGGCGGCGCGGCTCCGGCTGGCCGCGGCGCTGGCGCTGTTCGCCGCAGCGGTGTGCGCGTCGCGCGCGGAGGTGATCGATGACATCCTGAGCAGCCTCTCCCACGGAGTGTCCTTCTTGGAGCGACAACACGAGCACATCAACCTGGACGGGGCGGTGGGCTTCGTCATGCTGCAGGGTAGGTCCGCAGATCCCGTCTGGGCGCAGACGCGTCTCTCCAACTGCGGAAACATCTCGAAAACATCCGCAGTTTGGGTTTATTTTCACCAGTTCAGACTGGAGGCAAGGCAGAGATGCAGCAGATTAAATGTCTCTGACACTTGAAATAGTTTAAAGGAGGTGGTAAATCTCGAGCCTTGTTTCCCGCCATGTTTTTATCTAATTATTTCTGGGATAACCACGTTTTAATTGAAATTAACACGCATAATTTCACGTTTTAATGAGACATTGCATCATAAATACAACTTCAATCTGACTTTTTGAAGCTGTAGTTTGGCTCTTCAGTTCATAAATGTCCAATAAACGCAGGGCCGCTGCTAGCCAGATGGGTGCCTTAAACGCAACTGCTCTAGGGTCCCCCCAAACAAACCCCATGTTAGACCCCCAGGACATGATTTCCATATTTGCCAGTGTAGTTGTCTTCATTTCTATATCAGATTCTAACTACTAATTTCCAGGTGTCAAATTGACAACCTTTTATGTTCTTAAGGACAAAAATGTTCAGAACTGAATGATTGTTTTTTTCCCAGCAACTTCAGTCCTGCTTAAAATAACCAAAAATGTAAGAAAATTAATGCTTTAAATGCCAGTTTGATCACCTGATGTCGCTGTTTCTATTGTTTTCTTCACTTTAATGATGAAGGTGCCCCATTAAACCTACAATTTTCTATTCTATTCTATTCTATTCTATTCTATTCTGCAGTCATTTAGCAGATACTTTTATCCAAAGAGACTTACATATGAGTGAGAACAACACAAGCAGGAAATCAAACAGTAGAGGACATGGTAGGAAGGTGCTGGTGGACTGTCCAGTTGGACGCAGGTCTTTCCATGAAGTGCTACAGGCTTTTTTTTGTTTTGTTTTTGATTTTCCCGCTTCCCACCCCATAATATTACCGATGTTAAAATACAAAGAATTAATACCATAATGTTGGTTGTAAAGAACTGGACAAAGTTCTCCAACTTTCCTGACAAATACAGTTATACTAAGAGCGAAAGTGCTCTTTGAAGAGCTGACTCTTTAGCTTGCCATTCATTTTTCCATCTTAAGAGCTAATATAAAACCTCATTTACATTCTGTGATGTTACAGTTTAATTTCCTGGGAAAATAGTCAAATTCATAATGTCCACAAATCCGCTCCGTTGAAAGTCTGTGTGGCTTGAAAAATCAAACGCTGAGTCCCAAACCTTCAGGCCAGATGCACTAAAAATGGTCAAATTGTTCTTCACCATGCACAAAGTTTATTCTTGCTAAAGTTCCATATTAAAAATAAAAAAGTAAAACTTAACAATGTAAACGTTGTTTTTATTAATAAATATACAGCAATCATAATAAACTAAGGTAGTTCTGTCATTTACAGAGTGTCATTGAACGCCTCACAAGTGCAGAAATCACAAATCTGTCAATCAAAGCGAATGATGATCTATCTTATTAAAGTCTGCCTGTGATTGGCTGGATGTGTTTTGTTTTCTATTTATGTGGGAAAAAGAGGAAAAGTTGAATCTGACAGTTTTCTTTAATGAATTAACAGAATGTTTATAAAAACAGAAATCCACTTTTACTTCATGGCCTTTTTGTGTTTTTACGTTTACACTATATTATAAACAACCAGGAGACGGTTTTTAATGGCTGTTGGGTTTATTTAGATCTGCTCTGCAGCAGGTTTTAGTTTGAATAATTAAAGCTCAGTGCATCATGGGAGGTCTCCCAGCAGCCTCGACCTAAAGCAGCTTAAATAAAAGAATGACTCGAGGTCACCAGAGCCGAACTACAACAGACTTTACAGCCTGGTTTCACTCTAAAATACAACGTCAGACTTACAGCAAGCAGAACCAGTGACAAATATCAGATCCAGATGCAAGAAAAGATGGTTCAGATAAGTTTCTGAGTGAAATGATGTAGAAGTATCTGCTGGAAGTCCGGTTAAAGATCCGTCATTCCCGCACGGTCAAAGCAGCGGGAATCCATGAAGAGACGTGTGAGCAGCGACATGTTTAACAAAATATTCAGTTTATAAATTATTTTTAAAAAAACTACATCCAGAGTGACAGAAAATAAAGTGGAAATGAGCTAAACGTGGTTTGCGCTGATTCACAGCCCGTAGCTAACTGACCCCATCGGGCTGGTATCGAACGATACTGACACTAGTCTCGATATCGTTGTAGGAAAACTAGATTATCAAGAGTCTGGATGAGTGAAGTTTAAGAATGTTTATTAAAAAAAGGGAAAAAAAAACAGTTTTACAAGGAGAACGTCGACCTGATGAAGTCCGGTGAGGTTCTGAGGAGGAGGAATGATGTGATACACGGAGGGAGGGAAAATTAAAACTGGACCTGTCTTCAAGGCCGTTATTATCCTGGCAGGTGTGTTTAGACGGACATGATGTTCTCATTCCAGGGATCAAGGTAAACGTCTAAGCATTAGGAATATAAGCATGGGACAAGGCCGGATTATCCAATGGGCATTATGGGCACAGGGGCCCATGCCAACTTGGGGCCCTTTTTAGGCCCGTGTGGGACCCACGTAGGGCAAACACTAGCAGTTCGGACGTTAAACAAAACGTACATAAAAGCCAGATAATTTCACCAAAGTGTCTAGCGGATTACTATTGGTACCACTGGCTGAAAGATGTTAGAAACGTCGTCTCACATTGTATCATTCACAATTTTTCTCAATGTTGCGGTGGGGAAGGGGGTCCCTGGAACACTCTGGGCCCAGGGACCTGTGCACTTTTAATCCGGCCCTGGCATGGGATGATGAAAATGGTTATAATAAAGATATAACTTTCTGTCAGGATGGCGTGGTGGAGGTGTGGACCCAAATGCAGGGACGGGAGGCAGGAATGCAGAAAGAAGATGTTTTTAATACCAAAAAACTAAACTGAAGGCAAAAACCATAAAACTAACAAAAACACACGGAGCTGACAAAATGACAATGAACAGAAACCCGGTAGTACATACACACACAAGACACGGGTAGAATGATTTAACTAATGAGTCCTGGTGAATCTAATGAAAGAAAAACAGGAAACAAGACACAAGGCAGCTAAACATGAAAAACTACAAAATAAAACTGGAAACTAGAATTAAAGACACAACATGAAACATATGATACGCTCACAACCCTACTGATGCGTTCAGACGCCACTGATGCCTTCACCTTCCAGGCCCTTTATCCTGATTCTCCCATCGCTGGCTGGATGTGTGTGTTCAACAGCATCTGGAGCAAAGTTTTTACCACATGTATCAAATATCCACACGCAGCACTGAAGGGTTCAAATATTACAGCATCGATTCTTATCATGACTCATGTTACGTCCCCCGATGGAGTTTGTCCAGCCTACAAAGAGGTGGCAACATTAACAAAAGAAAACCAGGAAAATGCACAAATGAAGGTTTTATTTAGGACCCACTTGTCCTCAAAAAGCATCAAGAGGCACAAACCAAAAGCCAAAGCAAACCCAACAACAAAAGCATGAACCAAAGCTGGCACCAACCCAGCTTTAATCACTAAAATGTTCATTAAACACCAAACAGTCAACCTCATTCACAGTCAGTGAATGAGCAGCAAGCTGTGGCACCAAGACTCAACCAAACCCAGCTGCCAAGAACGAACGCCTTTATTCTGGTGCTCAGCAGAAGGTCTGGCCAATCACGGGTAGGTGGGCGACCAATCAGCATCCAGCACATCAGTCTGAGGGCGGTGCCAGGAAGAAAACCAGGTGTATCCGAACTCCCAGGTGATGGTTTGAATGGTGACCAGCTAGACAGGCCATGGGCCGTAACACTCAGCAAACTGATTCAGCTCCAACAGGCTGGATGTTGTTTAATACTGAACAGAAAGCGGGTTTTTTTTTGGTCCAGAAAACCATAAAAATGCTCCTAGTTTAGTTTAGTTTAAGCTTTTTCCAGGAATCGAACAGATTTGTGGCTCCAGACGGTTTATTTGGTAAAAAAACGTGTTGTAGAGTCCAGAGCGTGTTTTTACCGAGTCCTGTTGCTTGTTCTGTCTCAGCCGAGCTGAAGGAGGCGATCCGGACGTGGCCTCACACCGACCCGGTCAGCTGGGCTCAGAGAACCTCCGCCGTTGCTCTGGTCAAACGTCTCGACCAAAGTCTGGACAAGGCCGTCGAGGCCCTGAAGCAGAACGACCCGAAATACTACAGAGGTGAGACGTGCAGACGGAAGCTCCCAGAGACCAGTTAAAACCAGTTACGTGGGCTGTGAAAGTGGCGTTTTTAGACGATGCTTTCTCCAATCGTCTGCTCCCTCTAGAGTTCGAGCCTCTGCTGACCTGGACGTTCTGGCTGATTCCTCAGGACTGGTGCTCCACCGATCCCAGCCTGGTGTATCCCTCCACCATGAGCAGCGAGTGTTACGACGAGCAGCTCAGCGACAAGTGTCTGACGCTGCTGCTGGGAACCTGGTACAGCCGCTGTTTATCCAGCAGGCTACTGGTTACCTACTGGTTCAGGATGCAGCCCAGATGATCTGCAGAGATCTGAACTGTCGGCTGTAACACGGGGATCTAATTTCTCTGCTTTATGTTTGCACAGGAAGATGAACGGGACGCCATGCATCGTCACAAAGCCCTGTCGGGACACCATGACCCACTTTGGTTGTCCACACTACTCCCTGTCCCACCAGCTGCTCTACTTTATCATCGGAAGAATGGTGAGATGTAAAAAAAAAAAACACACTTAAAGCAGTCAATATCTGCAAAAACTGCCTTCACAGGAAGAATGATCATCCATATGTATCCCCTAATACAATATAATAACGTTTAAAGACAAAGTTAGGTCAGAATTTGGTCACTTTTCTTCACATATTTTCTTACAAACACAGTGTGTGTGACTGAAAGGAAGCGTGTAAGTAGAGAACAGTGGGTCAGTAATAACACCTGTATAATAAAAAAGGCTGATTGTTTTGTGTTTCCGTCTCAGAGAGGCTGCAACAACCTGCTGAAAGGTGACACCCGAGCATCCAGAGCAAATATGACCGAGGATAACTACCAGAAGATCTTCTGCTCCAACATGATGAAGGCCAACCAGGACATCGTCAGAGACGGTTTGACTGAACAAACTGTCGACATCTTCATTGAAAACAGTGAGAGTTATTGTTTTCTGGCAGATTATTGATCATAACCACTAGAACCGTGCAAAACCTAAATATCACACATTAAAAGAAAACCAGTCATGGAAACAGCCAGATAAAAATAGTTTTTATGCTTTCACGAGGTGCTTTTTCCAGACGTACATCCAACAAGTGTCATGAATACACTTTGTTTTGCACTTAAACGTTACGCAGACGTGACATTCGGGGTCATGTGACCAGTTCATTTCAAGTGAAGATGGCGTGGAATGAATGGACAGAGGAGAAAAAAATAAAACCTCCATCATCGACAGCAAAATGCAGTTTTACAAGGAATTGAAGGGCTTTGAAAAGTCCTGGAAAACCCCTCAAACTAAGCTGTACTTCCTGCCATTATATGAGAATTACAGCTTCTGTCATTTAATAGAAACATCTTTATTTCCTCTTGTCAACATTTTACAAACACCGGCTTGTTTTGTGACAAACTGATGGAAACGCGGCGGTGGGAGCTGTGATGTCAGCCTCTGACCAGGAAACAGCAGGTTTCACGTCTAGAGTTCAGCATCTGGTCTGACGGGATCTGGTTTAGAAACCAGGCCAAGCCAGGCCAGACCAAGCCAGGCCAACTTTATTTATAAAGCACTTTCTGACAGCTACTGCTGACCAAAGTGCCAAACATAACATATTTAACATACTAAAACATAAAACAATGAAATTTAAAACCATAAAAGATAAGACATAGAAACAAATAAAAACAATAAAAGCAACTCATTGTGGTAAAATACCAGTGAGAACAGGTGGGTCTTGAGGATTTAAAACTGGACAGTGATGAAGCCCGTCTGACCTGCAGGGAGAGTTCCACAGAGCTGCTCCCGCCACAGAAAAGACCCCGTCCCCTTAAATTATGTTGGCTCAGAGCAACAACCCCCATCTTTTACATACCAATAATTACATCATGAAGTTTTCTTTTTTTTACTATTTATATATTTTTTTTTTACTGTTTGTTTGTTTTTCTAAGCATCCTACTTGGGAGTCATCCCAAAGGGACCAATAAAGTCTTTAAACAACATATTTCAGTTCAAATGCCCAACATGTCATCAGATTTTTGATTTGTCCACAGAACAAAGGAAAAAAAAGAAAAAAGATAATTAAAACTTTAAATATCTTGTTTTATTTGGTTTGTATTCTGAGCTGTAAAATCAAGTTTGTCACAAATAAAACAGAAACATTCGACACACTTATTGATCCGTTTTGCTTCCATCTGTCTGCTTTTCTGTTGTGGGACAAAAAACCCATAAAATTCCTTCAGCTGCACCTAAAAAACCTGAAATTTTACGTTTAAGGAGGGAAGTGTTGAAAAGCTAAACTCCCTTTTTGTCCGTCGACAGTTCTGATTTGTGGATTGGCCGGTTTCTCTGACTTCCACAAAGCCGACTGGCTGCAGCACATCCTCCGGCTGCAGGACGAGGAGGTCGGCTGCTTCGGGAGGGACAGTGAGTAACCGGCAGCAACAGACCGACCTGCTCATCACCTCATGCTCAGTTAATAAATCTAACGAGTTAAAACATCAATGTTTAACCCTTGTTCACCCTTTTACAGCATTAAACACTCCGATCCACTTCAGTCGTCATCAGAACTTCTAAATTAAGCTGAATTTCTGAAATAATTTGAACCCTTTAAAGTCCTTTTGGAACAATAAACCAGCATGTAATAATGAACAATAACACTGATTTTAACCCATTAACTGATCAATTTTACAGTGAAAACAGTTAACCTCCATAAAAGTGCTTTAAATTTTTGCATGTTCATTTAAAAACATGACAGGATTAATAAATATAATTTTAAAGTTTGTTTTTTTTTTTAATATGAATTGTTCTTAAATTAAAGATGTGCTTATTTCAGCAACACATTTGAACTGGATCCCATTAATCAGGTAAATTCTGTGTGTGTGTGTGTGTGTGTGTCTCCTCAGAAAGCATCATTTCTCAGATGATTGGAGACGAGCTGCTGGAACAGCTGCAGCCTCACAGGAGAGTGAAGAGGCGCGAGAAAATCCTTCAAGGTCACTTTGTCTCCTCTCATGACGTCGTTACGTAACAAGAGTCTCAGCAGCAGAAATGCTTCATATGTGATCATGTTTCAGCTGCAGGACTTCCACGTGTCGCTGAAATTTCATGTTTACACGAAGGAACAGGGTTTTAACCCTGTAATGCCTGGTTAAAACAGATATACAGTTGTCCTCTAATATATTTATACACTTTTATTAAAGAAAAAGCTGAATTTACAACAGTCATTCAAATAACTGGAGGCTGAAAAAAGGAACAACTAAAAATTTGCTAAATTATAATTTAGTGATATAAAAAACATGTTTTTTTTTTTTTTTAATTTAATTGAGTTGAACAAAAAACAAAAAAACAAATATGTCCTGGACAAATTAAAACACTTTTCTGTTGAACAGTGGGACAAAATACCTGTCAGCAGGTGCAGAAGTCTGACTGAGGAACAGAAAACACCTGACTGGAGCGTGATGTAACATGTCATTTTTTATCATATTTGTTTGTTTAAAAAAAAAATTTTTTTTGAACCAGAATTAGAAAATAATGATTTTTAGAAAAAAATATTTTTCAGTTTTTGTCAATTTCAGCTTATTTCCCAGACGACTGTTTTTCTCCTTTAATGGGAGGGGATGAGTACATCTGAGAACGACTGTAAATAATTATTTTTCTTTGTTTAAGTATTCATTTAGTCCTTTAATGCAAAGCAAAATTAATTAAACAAACTAGACACAAAACTAGAAAAGAGCGCAGATCTCCGCCAAGCATATTGTGGTGAACACCCAACATAACTTCAAAGTGATCCAGAATCCAGGATCTCTTCCTGATCTCCACCAAGATGTCCTCATTTGTTCCTTGTGAGACCTCCAACATATCCTGGAAATTTCATCAAAATCCATCCATAACCTTTTGGGTAATGTTGCGAACAGTTTAAAGCAATTGGTGGAGCATCTGGTAGTTTTTCCCCTCAGGGCCACCGTACTTTCTAAACCAGGAGCATAGCTCTCGCTGACGTGAATCCTCTGGTGTTTCTCTGGTCCTGCAGACGGCTGTTCCAGTCACATGACGGCGGTGGCGGTCGGCGCTCTGGGAGGATACCTGAACTTTTACCTGACAGAGCAGGACATCACGAAGAGGCCGCTGTCCTGAAGCACACGACACGTTCACGCAAGAAAAACACTGTTCTTCGCTGGTGGAGACCGACGGCACGTCACATCAACTAAAACCTTCAATTCTTCACAACATGCTAAAATATTTGGCATAAAACAGAAAAGTTTTCCCAACAACAAACAATAAAGCTCAGCGCATAACGGTCACAATATTCTCTACGAGGTCTTATTTTAACCCTTTCATTTTTTTTATTTTATTATAAAAAGTCATAGAATCATTCACCAAAATGATCATTTCTGTAGACATAGTAGCATGAAGACCAACCACAGGCGTCTTCCTGGCTTTATTCCAGCCATAGAGGATCATTATTTCTCTGCTTTTCTCATCGCTTGTTGATCTTTGGCTGCTCCTGATTGGACGTTACCGTCAGTTTAAGCTCTCTGATTGGTGGAAAGTCTGACAGGAAGTGTCTTCATCATCATGTCCAGGTAGCAACAGATGGTGATCAAGATGTGATAAATAATGGATTTACCATCTAGAGTCTCTGAATAAACACTACATGTTGTGTCTGGATTTAAAACCTCCTGGACGGATAGAAACGCTGGAAAACCTCCGTAGACCAGCTGGAGGGTCACATGACCACCACAGAGTTCCACGCTGTGAGACGGTGACGGCAGAGACGGCGCTGGGAGGGGGATCTGGTGGAGCGTAAAGGGTTAAAAGAGCTTCTGCTCCTTGTGGACGATAGGTGGCGCTGTTGTCGCTGTAGATGCAGGAGTTTCTGGTGCTCTGACTGAATGATGAGGATTAGAATCTGATTATTCTGGAAGATCTTCTCCCAGAGCTGCAGACCGACGTCTTTACTGTTCATCTCTGCTGGTTTTCCTGCGGTCTGAGCAGACGTCGTGTGTCGTGTCACATTGTGCTTTACGCGGTTTGTTGTTCAGAACGATCATCTGCAGCAGTTTTCTGTCATTTAAAGTGAACCAAAAAGCAGAACGGAGCATCTCTATCTGAGACAAACATTTAATTTACACGACAAGCAAATGTGTTTCTTTCCAGAAATAGTTGTTTCTGCTTTCAGCATGTAGTAAAGCGACATGTGGAACTTTAAACATGAAGGCATCAGCTCATGTCAGGTTGAGTTTATGTGAGCAGAATAAAGATAAACTACTAAAGCCACGTCTGCTGGACTCTTTCATCCAGACAGAACCGTACTAAACGGGACGCTTCCCTGCAACCAGTCAGACATGCTGACTGGAGGACAGTTTGTGTGTAGAAACAGATTTCACCCCGCCGTCTGCACAGTGACCTCACTTGTTCCAGCCAATGACGTCGTAGAAAAGGGCCTTGAGCAGCCGAGCCTCGTAGGTGACGGTGTTCTTGCCGATGTGGACGTGGATCTCCTCCAGGGGCTGCTCGATGATGGCGGGCACCTCCTTCCCGTACGCTGCAGGCAGATGGAGACTCACTGATACTGGCTCACATTAAAGACACAATACTATATAATGAAGTATTTATAATTAAGGAATTAATTACGCTTTCCAATAAATATATCATAAATATTACTATTGCATCAATATGATATGAAAAACTTAAATATTATTTTATTATTATATTACTACATATCTTTTATCTGTCTTCTCTTTTCATCATCTGCAATGCTTTCAATGTTTTTATGTAAAGAGCTTTGAATTGTTTTGTACGTGAAATGTGTGAAACAAATAAACCTGCCTATATTATTGTAAATAACAACAGATATAATATACCGTAAATATTACTTGGACTTAGTTTTTATACATAACAATAATATGATATGATATATGATATATCATTACCAGCAGCTGTCAATCAAGGCTGTCTGTCATCTTTACAGAAACTTGTGTGTGTGTGTGTGTGTGTGTGTGTGTGTGTGTGTGTGAGGGGGGCCACTCACCCTCGCAGTGCTCCAGGAACTGAATACACTCCTGTACAACGGCATCCCGCAGCATGACCATGTGTTTGGACATGTTCTCCAGCAGCGAGAGGAAACAACGCTTGGCGTAGAACCACGTGTCCGTCCCCAGCTAAACACACACACGCACACGCACGCACACACACACACACACACACACACACACACACACACACACACACACACACACACACACACACACACACACACACACACACACACACACACACACACACACACACTGTAGGTTTTATTTTCATATAACAGCAGTTCTAACTGACACCAGAAAAAAAAATGCATGCTGGACTGGAAACCAGACTGGAGACCAGACTGGAGGCCAGACTGGAGACCAGACTGGAGGCCAGACTGGAGACCAGACTGGAGGCCAGACTGGAGACCAGACTGGAGGCCAGACTGGAGGCCAGACTGGAGGCCAGACTGGAGACCAGACTGGAGACCAGACTGGAGACCAGACTGGAGACCAGACTGGAGGCCAGACTGGAGACCAGACTGGAGAACAGACTGGAGAACAGACTGGAGACCAGACTGGAGACCAGACTGGAGGCCAGACTGGAGAACAGACTGGAGACCAGACTGGAGAACAGACTGGAGACCAGACTGGAGAACAGACTGGAGGCCAGACTGGAGGCCAGACTGGAGACCAGACTGGAGGCCAGACTGGAGGCCAGACTGGAGAACAGACTGGAGACCAGACTGGAGACCAGACTGGAGACCAGACTGGAGGCCAGACTGGAGAACAGACTGGAGGCCAGACTGGAGAACAGACTGGAGACCAGACTGGAGAACAGACTGGAGACCAGACTGGAGGCCAGACTGGAGAACAGACTGGAGACCAGACTGGAGACCAGACTGGAGACCAGACTGGAGGCCAGACTGGAGAACAGACTGGAGACCAGACTGGAGAACAGACTGGAGACCAGACTGGAGACCAGACTGGAGACCAGACTGGAGAACAGACTGGAGGCCAGACTGGAGGCCAGACTGGAGGCCAGACTGGAGAACAGACTGGAGACCAGACTGGAGACCAGACTGGAGACCAGACTGGAGGCCAGACTGGAGAACAGACTGGAGACCAGACTGGAGAACAGACTGGAGACCAGACTGGAGAACAGACTGGAGACCAGACTGGAGACCAGACTGGAGACCAGACTGGAGACCAGACTGGAGGCCAGACTGGAGACCAGACTGGAGACCAGACTGGAGAACAGACTGGAGGCCAGACTGGAGACCAGACTGGAGGCCAGACTGGAGGCCAGACTGGAGGCCAGACTGGAGAACAGACTGGAGGCCAGACTGGAGAACAGACTGGAGAACAGACTGGAGAACAGACTGGCTGCATCTGTAGAAAAATGGCTGACCTTCTTGTTATACGGCTCCAGGCTCTTGATGACCCGAGAGATGCCGAAGTCGTAGTTTCCCTTTGCACAGTACAACGTCCTGCAAGGAAAACCGCAGTTTCAGGCCGATTGAAGGGATCTGGATGGAAGCCAGTTTCCTCTGGTGACATTGAAGGAATCGCAGAGACGGAAAACTTACCCGATGACGAGGTTGACAATGCAGAGGTGGAACACCTTTTTGTCCGGATCGTCATAGGAGATCTGCTCCTCCTCCTTCTCGATTTTCCTCATCAGCTCCTCGGCCTGTCGAATCAGCGTCACACAAAGAAGAATCGAAAGATTTATTTCTTATCTAAACAAAAACAAAGTCTCGTAAATAAAAATGCCACGTTTAAAGTACTCAAAGGCAACGTGTACGAGTTTATTTCACGTTGTACTGCAGTTTCATTAAGTCAAAAAGTTTCATGTGAAACATTTCCTGTTTGTCGCAGTGAATAACCATGTTTGATGACGGGGGTCTTCCTCTCTTGTCAGGAGTCCCATACCTCTGGTCAAACATGAAAACCATTTTAACAACGATTTTTGATTTTTTCCTTCAAAATGAAAATAAAATACTAGAATAGAAACCAAACTGCATCAAATGCAGACTTTTCCACCACATCAAACTCTCCGGAAATCTTCCAGAAAAGCATTAAAATGGAGCGATGTGGCGACCGTCCATCACCATCATGTCTGCAAACTGCTGCTGTTTCTCTTCTGTTTGTGTTTGACATTTTAAAGACGCATGTTTCAACTGTGATATTTAGAGAAAAAAAAACAAAAATAGTTTTCATTTTTCTGGCAGCTGCAGAGAAACTTTTCCATCTTCTGCTGCTTATTCGGGGTCGGGTCGCGGTGGCAGCAGCCTAAGCAGGGAGGCCATTTGCCAACTCAGCGGGGGGATCCCGAGGCGTTCCCAGGCCAGCCGAGAGATGTAATCCCTCCAGCGTGTCCTGGGTCTTCCCCGGGGTCTCCTCCCAGAGGGACGTGCCTGGAACACCTCACCAGGGAGGTCCAGGAGGCATCCTGACCAGATGCCCGAGCCACCTCAACTGGTTCCTCTTGATGCGGAGGAGCAGCGGCTCTACTCTGATCTCCTCCCGGATGACCGAGCTCCTCACCCTATCTCTAAGGGAGAGCCCGGCCACCCTGCGGAGGAAACCCATTTCAGCCGCCTGTATACGAGATCTTGTGAAACTTTTCCATTAAATGAAATTCAAGTTGAGATTTCTGAACCTTATTCTGGCTTTTTCCTCCAAATAACATGAAAACAAAAAAGATTAATTCTTTTAAAGTAAAATAAAGATAAACACACTTCAAAATCAGTGTTTGACTTCATCGTCTTCCATGTGCAGCTCCTGTAACTACGAGGGCTGTCAGAGCACATATGTCCTACACACAGCAGAGGACCTGAAGGCCTCAGGTGGTTCATAAAGGGACAAGGCCGTCTGTGTGTGGGCCGCTTTACCTCCTCGTTTTGGCTGGTCATGATGTAAGACACACACAGGTTGGCCAGGACCACGGCGCTCACGTTCAGGATCTACAGCAGGAAACACATGACTCCATCAGCAGCATGTTAGAAACGATCCACCAAACGCAGACCAGCCGCCGCCGTCTTCAGAAAAGCTCCAAACGTCACGTCACATGTACAACACACATTCACACCAACACCTGCAATCCTGCAAACATAACCAACCAAACAGATCAGACGACTAAAGCAGGAGAAAAGTCCTCACACGTCATCCTGCAGCAGGGGAAACAGGAACGGAGACGCAGGAAAGGCTTTAGAAGACCTAAATTTACCAAAGTTTGCTGAGAACACAGAGATAAGGCAGCCGTCTCGTGGAGGAAACATCTTCCAGGTTAACGGAGACGAAACTAATCTGCATCATTCAGTTTTTATTTATTCATTTTTCCACCAAATGTTCAGGTTACACAGTAACGTCGTCTCTAACACTATCAATCACGCTGATGTTATGTAATTTTCCTTTTTTTAACCCACGATTTATTTCTTGCAGCACGGTGGAACAGTGGTTATCACATCAACAAGCTCGCTGGTTCGAGCCCCGGCTGGTAGACGTTGAACAGTGAGCTTTCTGTGTGGAGTTTGCATGTTCTCCCTGTGTGTGTGTGTGTGTGTGCACGTGTGGGTTCTCTCTGGGTTCTCCGGCTTGCTCCCACCCAGACGTGCACGTCAGGATAATCGCCATGGTTGATTGATGACTGATCACATGCAAGTCGCTTTGGATAAAATGACTGGAACAGAATTTAACATTGAAACGGATCCTGTTTATCCAACCTGGAGGCCACGCCGATGGATTTCTCTTCCACTGACCCAGAGCTCCGAGCAAACGCAAACTCCAGTTCAGCTTGTACTTTTCTCTTCAAACCAGTACAAGACGAGTTTCCCAGTTCTCAGAAAAATACGTTTTAATGACAAAGAACCTTGTTTGTGCATTCAGGCCGATGTTCTTCCAGTTCAACATAACATTTAATATGACTTACCAAAAGGCTTTTCTCCTAAGCTGCATCCAAAGTGAGCGGGAGTTACCATAGCAACCAGTGACAGAGTGAAATGCTGCATCAGGAGGTGGATAAGACCCCGGATGAACCATCAGGAACGTACCACACAGAACAGTAACACTCCAGAAAACTGTTCAGATTGATTTGAGCTCGTTTCCAGACTGACTATACAGATGTCAGAAACGCCACTCCAAGCAAACATCCACACAAATCCACACAAACACGGCAGAACTGCAGCGTTTTGGCCGTTTTTACCGAGGGTTTGCACTTGCAGGGACATTCCTGAATGTTACACTGCTCCACCTGGACAGAAAGGCAAACCTCAGACTGCCATCGACGCCGACGTGTCAACAGACGCCTGAACCTTCCCAGCAAACTCACGTTGTCGTAGTGCTTCTTGACGATGGGCTCGTAGAAGCCGATGGCCTCTTTGTATTTGTTCTGCATGAAGAGCACGTGAGCCACGTTCAGCTTCCAGGTGTCGTCGTCGTTGCAGAAGTCCACCGACTTGCGGAAAATCTTCTCCACCATCTGGAAGTTCTCTCGGTTCCAGTAGATCTTGGCCTGAGCCATGAGGACCACTACGTACCTGAGATCAGAACCAGCCAATCAGAGCAGAGGGATGGGATTGTTACTGAACGGAAGCACGTGGTTCTGACAAAAACCAGCAACACGGATCATAATTATCCAGTTTTATCTTCTCTTCATCGGCTTCCTGTTAAAGAAACAAATTTTAAATTCTTCTCCTCAAATAAAAAGATCTGAGACGCCATCGGATGATGTCAGAGTTTCAGACAGTTCCCAACACGCCACTTCACTGTCAGACTGCAGGTGTACCTGTGGTTCCTAGAGGATCTAAAGGTAGAAGGAGAGGAAGACCGTTCAGACGCCTCTCTGGAGTAGGGCTGGGAAAACGAATAGAATAAATTCAATATCAGGATGTTTTGCCTCGTGATTTAAAATTTTTTTGTTTTTTAACAAAACAAGTGATTTTTTTCCAAATAAATAAAAACAATGCATGATAAAATTTTTGCCATTTTTATTATTTTTTATAGATCTTTTTACTTGTCTTAATGAGCATTACAGCAGCAGAATAATGAACTGGCTACTTAGTTGTTTTTGCCTGATTAAAATGAAGCAAAAAAGGTTTTGTACGTTTTTTTTGTTTTTATTGCTTTTGTTTTTATCAATATTGCTGATTTCTACAAAAATCAGTTATTTAGAATAATCATGAGAATTGCAATTTAAGTCAAATCTGCACCAAAAAAATGGAATGGAATCGCATCGGGACGAAAGCATATCGCCACAGGTTGGAGGTTCAGACCTGGTCAGAAGCTCCAGCTCTCTGAACAGGTCCGAATCCTAAAGACCTGGACCACTTTGCACCAGCTGGCAGCTACAGATCTGCTCCTACTCTTCTGTTTTTATAGACTCCCTCAAGCTCAGCTCATAGGAACAAAACTAATACCTGATCATTATTATATCAATGTTTCCCCTTCATCTGGGGGGTCCAAAGTCGGTCCTCAAGGGCCGCTGTCCTGCAGGTTTTCCATGTTTCCCTGCTCCAACTCACCTGGCTTCCATCAAATGGAGGTTCTGCACAGTGACCGATCAGTTTGAGTCAGGTGTGTTGGAGCAGGGATACATGGAAAACCTACAGGATTGTGGCCTCCCAGAAGCGGAGCTGGACACACATGCCCTACACTGACTAAGCTCCAGCAGGCTGGCCGGAAGTTATATATTTTTAGCGCCACACCTTCAAATTTAAGAGAATTAGATCGTTTCACATGAACCTGCATTGGTTTCTCCAGAAGCACAGCAGCGGTGGGCTACTCTGCTGTCAGACGCCTGCGCTGCATGTGAACACTGCATGTAGAGCTGCATGTGAATACTGCATGTGAACGCTGCATGCAGAGCTGCATGTGAATGCTGTATGTGAACACTGCATGCAGAGCTGCACGTGAACGCAGCATGCAGAGCTGCATGTGAATGCTGCATGTGAACACTGCACGCAGAGCTGCATGTGAACGCAGCACGCAGAGCTGCATGCAGAGCTGCATGTGAACGCAGCATGCAGAGCTGCACGTGAACGCAGCATGCAGAGCTGCATGTGAATGCTGCATGTGAACACTGCATGCAGAGCTGCATGTGAATGCTGCATGTGAACACTGCATGCAGAGCTGCATGTGAACGCAGCACGCAGAGCTGCATGTGAATGCTGCATGTGAACGCAGCATGCAGAGCTGCATGTGAACGCAGCACGCAGAGCTGCATGTGAACGCAGCACGCAGAGCTGCATGTGAACGCAGCACGCAGAGCTGCATGCAGAGCTGCATGTGAACGCAGCATGCAGAGCTGCATGTGAACGCAGCATGCAGAGCTGCATGTGAACGCAGCATGCAGAGCTGCATGTGAACGCAGCATGCAGAGCTGCATGTGAACGCAGCATGCAGAGCTGCATGTGAATGCTGCATGTGAACACTGCATGCAGAGTTGCACGTGAACGCAGCATGCGCTGCATGTGAACGCAACATGTAGAGCTGCATGCAGAGCTGCATGTGAACGCAGCATGCGCTGCATGTGAACGCAACATGTAGAGCTGCATGTGAACGCAGCATGTGAACGCAGCATGCGCTGCATGTGAACGCAACATGTAGAGCTGCATGTGAACGCAACATGTAGAGCTGCATGTGAACGCAGCATGTAGAGCTGCATGTGAACGCTGCATGCAGAGCTGCATGTGAACGCAGCATGCAGAGCTGCATGTGAACGCAGCATGCAGAGCTGCATGTGAATGCTGCATGTGAACGCAGCATGCAGAGTTGCACGTGAACGCAGCATGCAGAGCTGCATGTGAACGCAGCATGCGCTGCATGTGAACGCAGCATGTGAACGCAGCATGCGCTGCATGTGAACGCAACATGTAGAGCTGCATGTGAACGCAACATGTAGAGCTGCATGTGAACGCTGCATGTAGAGCTGCATGTGAACGCTGCATGCAGAGCTGCATGTGAACGCAGCATGCAGAGCTGCATGTGAACGCAGCATGCAGAGCTGCATGTGAACGCAGCATGTGAACGCTGCATGCAGAGCTGCATGTGAACGCTGCATGCAGAGCTGCATGTGAACGCAGCATGTGAACGCTGCATGCAGAGCTGCATGTGAACGCAACATGTAGAGCTGCATGTGAACGCTGCATGTAGAGCTGCATGTGAACGCTGCATGTAGAGCTGCATGTGAACGCAACATGTAGAGCTGCATGTGAACGCTGCATGTAGAGCTGCATGTGAACGCTGCATGCAGAGCTGCACGTGAACGCTGCATGCAGAGCTGCACGTGAACGTTACACAACTAAACACTGCCCCCCTAATGCCATTTCCGGCTTCCATCAAAGTTCAGCTACCTAAACTCACTGAAAATGGATCAAACTACTGCATATCGACCCCCTGTAACCTGGATAAACGGGCCTTAACTTGTTTTTCATTCATTTTGTTACATTCCCTATGACAGTAATCCTGAAGTATCTTAGTAGATGAGTTGTGTTCTGATTCCCTGGAATAATGTAAAAGCCATTCTGCTTCCTTAGGAAAAGCCTGGAAGTACAGATAGTCAGAAGAGAAATGATAACCTTACCTTACAGAGAAGTTACAACGAACATAAAGAAAATTAAATAATGTTGTTTTTCATGTTTACTTTCAGGTGAGAAACCTCACACGGTGTTTACATCAACGTATGTCCTGACTGTGTTTGTGTTTCCTCACTTCTCCTTCATCAGGTCGAAGTCCTGCACAGCTTTCTTCTGCAGGTCGTCGTCCCGAGCTTGCCTGGCGTCCTGCACCTGAGGAATGACCAACAAATCAAATTCAGGTTGAACTCTTCTCCTCAGGGCCGGCTCTTTGTTGTTTGTGCAATAATCACACACACACACACGCACGCACACACACACACACACACACACACACACACACACACACACACACACACACACACACACACACACACAGGAGGATTTACTGAAACGCCTCATCAGGACACACCATGCAGAGTTAACCTGCAGGCTATCATGCAACGTTCCTCCAGGTGAGGAGGATGCAGCTGTTCCCAGGAAACATTTCTCATGTTGTTTTTAGGGGAATAAGAAAATATCGAGATAAAAAAAGATCGAAATATTTTAATTTATTCATTTTCTGAACCCGTTCAATCTGAGTAAGGGTCGCAGTGGAGCTGGAGCCTATCCCATCAGCATTCAGGCGAGAGGGCGGGTTGCACCCTGGACAGCTCGCCAGTCCATCGCAGATCGCAATATTTTGTGTGACGATATTTAGGTTTTCAGCAACTGTATCAAATTTATTTTATGAACAACGGATCTTTATTGATGAAGAATCTTTTATTCATCTACATGCAGAATAAGTGTTTTTATCTGTCGTGTCGTGAAGCGCAGCTTGTTATTCAGCGAGTTGAGCTTTAAACGCCTTCTACGCCAAGAGACTTTTCTTGCCATTAACCTCTAAAACGGTTACCAACATCTCATATTGCTGCTCCCGTTTTGTGACACATATATTGCCAGTTCTCGCCAATGCACACCACTAGTAATTTTATGTTTATTTGTGCTTTTTTTTCAGATTATTGAGGTAAATGACATCAAACTACAAACAGACAAAAGATGGAAATTAGCAATTGCTTAAAATCTGACACATTATGAATACAATAAATGTTTTGCACAACATGATGATAATCATCTAAAACTAAAAACTGTGACACTTCTGTAATCACATATAAACAGAAGCTGTCATGGCACTGATGCATTTTTTTTAACTGGTGGGTCCAACGGTGCAGGAAGAGATGAAAGATTTTAACAACCTGTTTTGTCAGCTTCCGAAGCTGCTCCGTTAATTTCGCGTTCATCTCTTCCAACTTCCTGAACGCCTGTAAAAGGAAACGGTGCAGAAAAGCATGATGAATGGAGGAGAAAAAAACTAACCTGAAGGGAGACAGTGAACAAGGAGAGGATGGAGGGAGGACCAAGTAAACCTAAAAGTCTTTGTGATGTTTTACCTCCTCTGGTGCTGTCTGACATGTCAACAAGGCGTCCAGGAACTCATACATGTACTGGAAAGAACAAAAACATGCTTGTGTTTTAGACGTGCAGAAAACACTGCGTTTGTTCTCAGATCCTGAGTGAAGGCCGTGGAGCTCACCGGTGAGAGGAGCTTGTAGGTGAGATGGGCGTTTTCTGCCAGGACGTCGGCCGCCAGGTCGAAGTACTGCGAAAGATCCAACAGAGACATTAATGCCATTTTAATGAAAAGCACCACACCTGCAGCTCTGTCGCCACATGGCTCCAAATCCTTCTAAAAAGGGCGTAAACTCCCGGCGTAGACCCCTCGCTGGTGTTCCGGATGGTGGGAAAAAGGCTGTGTTGCCGAGGATTGTGGCGGTTCTGAAGGAGAAGCTGCGATAATCCTCTGAGTAATGAAGTCAGTGTGAAGGCAGTCAGGAAGAGGAGATGCTTTTGTCTGAATCCACTGCTGTGTGGATTTCAGTAAAATCACTTTTACACCTGATTCAGTCAGTCACTGTGTTAAGGTTTATGCTTTGGGTTCAACCAGCTTATGTTTGAGTGTTACTGAGGCATGTAAACAGTTATCTAACCTCTTCATCATAAGGCTTTTTATTCCCTCACCTATGACCCAAAAGAAATCAAGTAGATTTCCACGGCTACACAAGCTGGATGTTTAATCCTGGTTTCTATGGAAACCTGAGACGTGTGACATGTCTAGAGACGTGTCAGAATCAACATATGTGTTCCTGTATCGCAGTAAATCCACCTGGAACACAGTAAAAAAAAAAATCTAAAACCAGTAAAGTAATCCCAGGAACCAGTAAAGTAATCCTAGGGACCAGTAAAGTAATCCGAGGAACCAGTAAACTAGTCCCAGGAACCAGTAAAGTAATCGTAAGAATGCGTAAAGTAATCCTAGGAACCAGTAAATTAATTCAAGGAACCAGTAAAGTAATCCTAGTAACCAGTAAAGTAATCCCAGGAACCAGTAAAGTAATCCTAGGAATGAGTAAATTAATTCTAGGAACCAGTAAAGTAATCCTAGGAACCAGTAGAGTAATCCTAGGAACAAGTAAAGTAATTCTAGGAACCAGTAAAGTAATCCAAGGAACCAGTAAAGTAATTCTAGGAACCAGTAAAGTAATCCAAGGAACCAGTAAAGTAGTCCCAGGAACCAGTAAAGTAATCGTAGGAATGAGTAAAGTAATTCTAGGAACCAGTAAAGTAATCCTAGGAAGGAGTTCTTTTATTTATTTTTTTTCTTTTCTTTTTTCTTTTTCTTTCTTCTTTTGGCCTCAGACAAAGGACTTCTGTCCGTACTTATCTTGCTTGATCTTAGTGCTGCATTTGATACAGTCGATCATAACATTCTGTTACAAAGACTAGAACAGGTGATTGGAATTACAGGTACAGCGTTAAGCTGGTTTAAATCATATTTATCTGATAGACTTCCGTTCGTTCATGTAAATGACAAGTCCTCCTCACAAACTACAGTAAGTCATGGAGTTCCTCAAGGTACTGTACTTGGACCAGTACTCTTCACGCTATATATGCTCCCTTTAGGCAAAATTATTAGACAGCATGGAATAAACTTTCATTGTTATGCAGATGATACTCAACTATACTTATCCTTTAAACCAGATGAAACAAATCAGCCCAATAGGCTACAAAATTGTCTCATAGACATAAAGACTTGGATGTCTAGAAATTTTCTCCTCTTAAACTCAGATAAGACTGAAGTAATTCTCGTTGGATCTGAAAAACTCAGAGCTAAATTTTCCGGTTTTGTAATGAACCTGGATGGCATTACTTTAGCTTCCAGTGCTACAGTGAGAAACCTTGGAGTAATATTTGACCCTCACCTGTCCTTTGGCCCACATATTAAGCAGGTTACTAAAACAGCCTTCTTTCATTTACGTAATATAGCCAAAATTAGGGACATTCTGTCTCGGAGTGATGCAGAAAAACTGGTTCACGCTTTTGTTACTTCGAGACTAGATTACTGTAACTCTCTATTACTGGGCTGTCCTAAATATGCCCTGAAAAGCCTTCAGCTGATCCAGAATTCTGCAGCCAGAGTCCTGACCAGAACCAGCAGAAGAGATCATATTTCTCCAGTTTTAGCCTCTCTTCATTGGCTGCCTGTTGAATCTAGAATAGAATTTAAAATCCTTCTCCTTACATATAAAGCCCTCCACAGCCACGCACCACTATATATCAAAGACCTCATAGTTCCTTATATACCAAGCAGAGTACTTCGTTCGCAGACTGCAGGCTTACTTGTGGTTCCTAGAGTCTCAAAGAGCCGAGCAGGAGGCAGAGCCTTTGGTTATCAGGCCCCTCTCTTATGGAATAAGCTCCCAGTTAGTGTTAGGGAAGCAGACACCCTCCCCACCTTTAAGACTAGGCTGAAGACTTATCTTTTTGATAAGTCCTATAGCTAGGGATGGTTAGCATCCCTTAGTTATGTTGCTATAGGTTTAGACTGCTGAGGGACATTTCCTGATACACTGAGCTTCTTTCTTTTTCTCTTTATCTCTCTCTTTTATCCCCCCCCCACCCCCAATAACAGTGTTGCATCATTAACATGTATGTCTCCTGTCTCAGCAGGTCTCCCTGGCCGGGAGTAGCAGTTCCTGTTGTCTGTTGTCTTTCTGTCCTCTTCCCCCCACACAGCAGAGGCAGATGGCTGCCTGTCCTGAGCCGGGTTCTGCCAGAGGTTTCCTTCCTGTTAAAAGGGAGTTTTTTCCTTCCCACTGTTGCCAGTGTGCTTGCTCAGGATGGGAGATTGAGTTGGACTCAACTCAATCTGTTGGTTTCCTTATATAGGCTGTTATGAATTGGCTTTCATTATGTTTTCCCCTCTGTCTGTAAAGCGTCTTGAGATGGCATTGCCGTGATTTGACGCTATATAAATAAAGTTGAATTGAATTGAATTGAGTAAAGTAATCCTAGGAACCAGTAAAGTAATCTGAGGAACCAGTAAAGTAATCCTAGGAAGGAGTAAAGTAATCCTAGGAAGGAGTAAAGTAATCTTAGGAATGAGTAAAGTAATCCTATGTAAAGTAATATGTGATGAGGATGATGATGTTCTACAGTAGAAGGTAAAAAGTGAAGCTGAACAGGTTTCCAGGTGTTTAATAGAGATGTTACCAGGTAAATATCTCAGGAACTCATCAGCTGATGATGATGACGATGATGATGATGGACACCTCTATCAGTGGTCAGTCAGTAGAATCCAGATTTAGACCCCAGATTCACCTTAGAAATACCATGAGGGTCCAGGAAGACAATAGGTAGAGGGAATCCTTCACTATAAACCCCCTTCATCTCCATGGAAACTAGCTGGACATTTATCTCCCTGGAAACTAACTGGACCTTCATCTCCCTGGAAACTAGCTGGACCTTCATCTCCATGGAAACTAGCTGGACATTCATCTCCCTGGAAACTAACTGGACCTTCATCTCCATGGAAACTAGCTGGACCTTCATCTCCATGGAAACTAGCTGGACCTTCATCTCCATGGAAACTAGCTGGACCTTCATCTCCATGAAAACTAGCAGGACCTTCATGATTTATTTAGAGCAAAGGCAGAGTAATAGGAGACACATTAGCAGAGTTTCTGTCCCACAGTGATGAGACGGACGTCTCTGTAACCAGCAGAGTCTGCTTTCATATGACGCCTTGTTAGTGTGGAGACTAGATCAGAAGCTGTGAAGTGGACTCTGATGTCATGGTTTCTGTTTGGGGTTTGAACTTGGTTTGGTTTGGACGCATCGTAGAGTCTTTTAGCTGAGTTTCCCGCCATGTTTCTATGCTAAATGTTAGCATCGCTGCCTCCTAGCGGGTACTGCGTCCTGTTTTCAGACCGTACGCTTGGCTGCGTACCTCGTGTTTGCAGTAGAGCAGCAGCAGGTTTCCAAAGGTGATGGGAGGGTAGGAGGGCTGCTGCAGGAGGAAGGCCAGCTTCTCGAAGCCTTCTGACGGCTTCGTGTCCATGTTCAGCAGAGCCTGGTTGTGAAGGGTCACTGGGTCCAGTTCCTGCCAGAACACAGAAATAAACTGGAGTTTCCAGCAGGAAGTGAAACATCTTTCTCTCTAGCAGTGAGTAAAGTAATCTAGTAGTGAGTAAAGTTAACCTAGTCGTAAGTAAAGTAAACCTAGTAGTGAGTAAAGTAATCCTATGATTACTAGGACAGTTCAGCTGAAGTAGACAGACATATCTATTGTAAACCGATGTAATTATACGTAGACAGAAACATCTGCAGCTCCTCCAGAAAGAAAAAAGCTTTGCATGACAGGACGAGCACGACGTGAACCTTCAGCAGCTGCACCTGACTGTTGCTCCCAGCAGGGGGCAGTAGTTGTTCATGTCCTGGCAGACGGCCCTCATCAGTCCATCAGTTTTAATGAGGACATTTTCAGACCATGAATGCTTCATCATCACCTCCATGCAAGCTTTCACACCCACGTCTCCATGCTAATATTCCATTCATCCCTCTTTTCTCCAGGCTGTGACAGGACAAGTCCAGGCAGCCTCAGACTACAGCAACCCCTCAACCACGTGCACAGACTCACATTTATTTCCTGCAGACTAAAGTCGCTCATGTCTCAACGTCAGCTCTTCAGAAACAGTAAAAATGAATAGTTTATGTTGCCTGCGGGTAAGTTGTTTTGTCAGCATGATGAGCAGACGTGGGAGTGTATGTGCAGCGATAAGTTACCTCCTCTGATCGGGGGGGCATGTCAGTGAGCGCATCCTGAGCTTCTTTTACTGCAGGAATCCACATGAAACACAGCAAACAGAAACATGTCAGAGCAAAACAAAACTTCATTTCATTACAGCGACTGTTGTGGAATTTATCTGATGTGAAAGAAATCTAGAAATCAACCGTATTCTGTCCAGTTTACTGACAATGCACAGTTGTTGCAAGCTAGAGGTCTCCAGAGCTCTGCCTGCCACTCAGGGTGTTGCAGCGTTCTTTAGACATACACAAACAACCTTCGCCTGGCAGCACTAGTCAAAACAACTGCTAGCAGAACATGATAATAGTCAAAGCTGAAACAGGCCATGAACAGAACATTCAGTTTCATGCATGAAGCTACTAAAGCAAGCTTTCTGAACCACTCTAAACTATACAGAATATATATTTAGTACTACATAAAAGAACTTTAATAAAGGAGTAACACATTAAAACTATGCTATATGTATAATTTCCACCACACAGGCCTTGAAACAGAACATTCAGTTTTTGCATGAACTAACTAAGGAAAGCTTTCTGAATTAAACTATGCAGAACATACTTTGTGCTACATAAAAGAACTTCAACAAAGGAGTAACCCATTAAAAATATGTGTCTAATTTCCACTACACAACTATCAGAAATCAACTCAAGTCTTTCATCCTTTCATTCCCTGACGTTCATGCGTAACAGAAACTTTACAGATTGGGATTTGGTTTGGATTTTACGCACTGCTTGGTCTTTTCTACTCTACAACATTAATCTGTAGAAGCACCGCTGCTAATAGACACCAAGCAGCGAAACCGGGCTTTTCTCTGCTGCCTCTGAAGCAGACCTGTGTTTGATGTGCACTCCACACTTCCTCCTGATCACTCGTCTTTCAAGCTTTGGTCTGATAATGTGTCAGAGCCGGGAGAGGAGGGAAGATGAAAGGAGGCTATGTGAGTCGGACTTTCTCTCTGGAAGCAGCCTTGTTTGGGACTGGCATAAACGTCCTGCGTTAACACGCGTGTTGAACCCTGTTCTGCTTTGTTAAATAAGTGCTTTGTGTTTGGATGTTTCTTTGTTTTAACTGGTCCTTCCAACATCATCCCAGTAGGGATGCATCAATCCACTTTTTGGGAGTTCCGATATCTGAAATGTGAATATCATTAGGTTGTAATAAATGACCCATCCTTTCTGAAGTTACCTCACCAATACAAATATAATAACATTACAGATCTAACAATTTCAACAAGTTTTTATTCTGATTTGGCACATTTTACCTAAATACAACTATAAATGTGTGGTTTTGAAACAAAGATCTGGCTTTTAGTGTAACAAAAAATGTCTCATTTTAACATTCAAGGCATTTATTTCTTATAAAACATGTCTGAAGTATGTCATCACACACATCTGCGCTGACTTGACTAGTGTGGTATCAGCACACTTTTATTAATACCAAGTACGAGTACACACACTTGGTATTGAGCTGATACTGACACTGGTATCAGTGCATCCCTACATATCAGCATCATGGTGGTCTGGCTGCTGTGCTGTGACGAACAAATCTGCTTTGCCGACAGGAGCTTTATATCAGAGCCCTCTTAATTATTTATTATTGTTTATTTTGAAATTTCACTGTTGCTGATGAACGTATTAACGCTAAACGAGAGTGTTGGGGATGAAGAAGAGAGAGAGTGAACAGTAAAGAAAAAGAAGGCGAAGAGAAGAGAGGGCAAAAAAAAGAGAATGGGGACAAAGGGACACCAGACGGACAGACAGACAGACATCAACTGCAGGGAAACAGAACACCACCTGCAATATCTCCAGGAAAACTAAAACCAACAATTACCAGAGGAACTTAAAAAACAGATAAGCTGAGGAGGAAAGAAACAAATGTTCATCACAAATGGTCCCCACAGAGTAAAACCGGACCTGTAGCTGGTGATAAAACCCACTGGACGACACCACGGCTGGATCAGCTGGAGGGTAGGAAATGTGGAGTGACTCTGTAAGAACCACCAGATCTAGACCAGGGGGTCCATGGGACCTGGGGTTCGGATTTTTATTAAATATGGAGCAAAAACAGCCCTTCCAGGCTCACCTGTAAGATATGCCCGACTTCTACATGCTGAATAAACACATGGATAAAAACTGGTCGGAGAAACTGGATTCGTGCTTCCTGTTTCAGTCATCAAAGCTTGGGTTGCCATGGTAGCTTCCTGCTACCATGGAGACCGACTGTGATATCATCCATAGTACCGGTGAAGGCTGCTCAGCACGCCACACAGAGCGGCATTCAGATGGAGGAGGAGTTTGAGGAGAACGTTTGCTGGTGGGAAAAGACTTTACGGCAGCAGCAGTGTCCATTGGAGGACAAATCAGGACAGCTGGTTGGATTCGGACGTGACTCTGCTGTTATTTTAGGAATCGGATTAATGACCACATATCAACATCAACATTAAACCATCAGAACCGTCTGGGTCCTCCGGCTGATCAGCTGTATTAAAAAGGGAGTCAAAACTCCACCCGGCCGGCTTGCCTCCAGGTCACCTGGGTGGTAAATGGTGCGGACCCCGTGTGAGGGGAGCTAAATGCTGCACCAGGACCAGGATGGTTATTTTACCCGGCTTCCTGTCTGACCAGACTTCAGGACTGTGTTCCCACTTGTTTCTGAGCATACACTCAGTTTCCTCGCCTGCATGTTCCTGCAGACTTTAAACTCTATTTGGCTCCAGGGAGGATTTATAAATATGAAGCAAAGAAAGAAAGAACAACAGAAAGAAAGAAAGAACAACAGAAAGAAAGAAAGATAGATAGATAGATAGATAGATAGATAGATAGATAGATAGATAGATAGATAGATAGATAGATAGATAGATAGATAGATAGATAGATAGATAGATAGATAGATAGATAGATAGATAGATAGATAGATAGATAGATAGATAGATAGACAGACAGATTAAATGCGCTTTTATTTAGAAAATGGCTGTATTTTAAGTTCCTCTGGGCCGTCGGTTTATTACTTGTCTGTCTGTTATAAGAACAGACTGTTTTAACTTTAAACTGATTTATTAAACCACCAGAGCTCTGAAATAACAATGTTAAATAATATTCTAGTTGCTCTTTGTGATTTTGATATGAAGAGAAATGACCTGTGATGTTTCATGTCAGTCGGTGGATGATGACTAAACTTGAGATATCAGCAAACATCGAATCAGTATCCATTAAATCGATATAATGTCATGTCATGTTCAGCAGCTCTCATCTCTGGCTGCCATGTAGTAGAGGACGAAGACTCAGGTTCTTACGGTTCTTCCTTTGGTATTCGATGGCTGCTCTGAGGTTGAAGGCTTCGATCAGGGCTGTCTGATGCAGCATCAGTGTGTTTCCCACACTGTGCACCTCCATGCCTTCAGTTGTCATCCCGATGCTCAGCTCTGGAGTGAAAAACAAAACCAACAACATCACTCTACCAAGTAGTAAAAGAGCACGTTAAACAGGAGAGACGTGTTTACCTGGATGTTCCTTTATTCCTCGTTCGATGATCTCAGAGATGTATTTGAGGGCCTGATCGTAGTTTTTCAGACCGTAGTATGTCAGAGCGATGTTGTAGGACAGAGCTGACCAAAACGAACGCAGCACAAAGACAAAGAAACAAACACAACCACTGCAATTTAAGTATTTTAGGTTTTTCTCAGCTGGTCACATAAAAACAAAAGCTGTTTTCTTTTAGTTGTACGACAAGGGACTAAAAGGTTTCTTCTGCATCACCTTGAGAGAAGCAACATTTTTAGGAGGAATTAAGTGTCCAATATGTGGAATTTGTAGATACAGAGTAGATACATTAGCAGGAAGCAGAGGTTCTACAATATAACAGTGTTAAATCATCACTGATTTCATGTCTTTTCCTTTAGATCTCATGAAAGACATTAAACTGAGTATCTTCTGTTAGTGCAGAGACAGTAACATACCTGGCATATATCCAAGCACCTGCATCGCAGACATGAACTTCTTGCATGCCTCCTCATAGCCTCCCTCCTGGTAGAGCAAACATCCCATGTTGTAGATGTAGTCCGGGTCGTCCTGCGGCAGCTGCTCCAACAGCAACTGGAAATCCACACAGTCAGACCAGTATGGAAGAATGAATGTGCAAGTTAGGCTGCAGGAACTGCGACCAAACACACAGGAATGTTGTGTTATCAGGATGTGTGAGAGCTCATCACCTTGGCAGCAGAGTAGTCTTCCTCACAGTATTTAATACAAGCCTGCAGCTTCACCATCTGTGTCAGACAGGAAGAAGATATCAAAGAGAAAAAGGACACAACACAGCAAACTAAACATGCTTAACTATGAATAAATCTGCTTCTGACATCAACACTGCGCTGAACGAACCTTCAGGTGACTGCTGGGGTTATCCAGAACAAAAGAGGCCTTGGTGGCTTCAGGGTAAGCCCCAGCTTTGTACAGGGACTGGGCGTAGTACACCTTGTACTCCTCCACCTCCGGGTGTAGCTGGGTGAGCTGCTCGTAGCATTCTGCAGCGTTGGCGAAGTCCTGGATGTGATAGTAGCAGTAACCCAGCAGAGACAGCGCCGCTCTAGACTGAGACGGAGGAAAGGAAGAATGATGATGATGATGGTGACAAGAAGAAAACACCAACTTGTTAAAAAAGATTATTTAACTGCCCCCTCCCTCCCTCTGTGCCCCGTGAGAAAGCCAGATGAAAGATCCTCAACCTGGCTGTACTGGTGGGTGGACATGCTTTATCCAAAGGTCTAGAAATAATTAAAAACCAGAAATAATGTCCTCTAAAGATAACAAATCTTTGTATTTTTCCTTGAAGTAAGAAAATAAATAAACTAACATGTTAGCATCCTTATTTCCAGTAGTACCATCTGGAGAGACTGGACAGCAGACTGGACTGGAAGTTCACAGAAGCTGTGTACAAAAAGGACCAGAATAACCAGATTCTAGGAAATCCCAACCCTTCAATGAAAGCAGCAAAGTGCTGGAGATGTTCTTCCAGTCTGCAGTGGTTCCAGGGTTGCCAGCAGATTCATAAGGCTGGCCAGATCACTGGACAGAAACTGGAGACAGTCGGACAGGAGGTCTCTGAACAAACTGGTCTCCATCATGGAAGATTCCTCACATTCCCTTTACAACTTACTGGAGAGATGGAGCTGCTGCAACTTTGCTGGTATAAGAGTTTAAAAACTTCTTTGTTTCATTTAAAACCACTCTGAACAAGAAATCCTCCACGATAACCCTCCTCCGGTATCTCTACTGTTGTTGAGGATGTCCTGCATTTTGTTCCCAACGAACTTCTCCAGCGGAGTCCGCCCTCCCTCCCCATCACTGACACACACTTCCTGACCAGTTTGTCGAGCCATTTCCGCTCCCTGACCGTCACGACTGACAGAAGAGATTCAGCATTTCATTGCAGAATTCTAAGATTTAAGCTTCGCGAGACAGAAGAGTCTGCTCTGTGCTTTATTATATGCTGCATTTGCCTTTACCAACCAGTTCAACACAAGATACAGGTAGACAGGTAGATGAGATCCTGTCTCTGCCCTGTTATTCCATACTACATCCATATCCATTCTGCTTATTTGTACACGGTCTTCCTGAACACACTGTTATTCATTTGTGTTTTTCTTCTGTGAATTCTGTTTATTTTTGTTAACATTTTTCCAATATCTCATTTTTGTTGTTTCTTTCTTTGTTCTACCTCTGATATCTGCATAGACAAAGATATTTTTCCCTCACAGGACTAAAAAATAAATATCTATCAAGACCAAGACCGAACTCAGTCACATTGATATTTACACCATAAACCTGCCTTTTACATGCCACAGACTTCAGGAGTATTTCAGGATACACACCTGACCTTTCTCAAAGTCAATATTGAACCTTTCCAGGTATCTGTGAGTAAAATCAGTAAATATGTCTTCAAGAGTAGGCAATTTACCGAAAATATCAATTTGATTTTTTGACATTTTTTAAAAATAATCTGAGTGGCATTACAGATGCTGGGTAAACTGTACTTCTTATTTGCACTACGTATGCAAGTAGTGCAAATAAGAAACAACAACAAACCTTGAAAAAAGGAGGGAAAGTGAAGAGATCCTGAGAAAAACTTACCTTTGTGTGTTTCTGAAGTTGGCCGTTTAACACGTGAATTGCATCAACATAATGACCGTCTTTTATCTACAAAAAAGGATTAAAATATGTTTTTATGTGATAATATGTACTTTGATCTTCATCAGCATAGTCTAAGGAGAAGCTGTTTAACTTATGATGCAATGAGATTGGTTAAACATCACAACACATCACAGCAAACTTAAACTTTATTTAAAATTAGCTTTAAATGACGGCAACGTGAACTACTGCAGAGGAAAACATTAAATGCCGAATTATAGAGAATACATTTATACTAAGGGACAGCGTAATACATCTTGGATTTATTCCTCTAAAAACAAATACCAAAGTAAAAATCAGTTCTTTGAACGACATTCGGTGAAGCTGCGGTATAGTAGCCAAGCTAGGAAGCTAAGCTAAACACAAACATGCATTTCCTCACCAGTCTGTAGATTGTAGCGGTGTACTCTCCATCTTTTATAGCTGTCATAACTTCAAAACAGCTATTTCAACTCGTATAAATTATCTGTATCTTTTTGTATTCACACTTTCTTAAACCTAGCATTAAGCTAGCTCCTCATGAGAGGACGTAAGGCGGTGATGCTTAGGAACCGTTACTTAGCAACGACGTAAACCGGAAAGGAACGGAAATGTCCACCAGCCAATCATCGAAGACATTACTCCCGGCTAATCACAATTCATAATTGAAGATATTATTTTTTACAACTCAAAACTTACAAAAGAGATTTCTCTTCTGACATATTTATGGGTAAATACCATATTCACAAAAATAAATGGGAAAAAAACAGATCCCAAGTATAAACTGCTTTAAAAACGAATTTAGAATACTCCTGTCCTCCATGAAATATATTAATAATCCTAATCATACTGTTGCTAATTTTTGTGATGCTGTAAAATGTTTGACCCTGTAAGTTGTTTTTATGTTTCTGTTTGTATTTTAATTTTACATAAGGAAAATGCCTTGTCTTTTTTTATTTTTTAATTTGTAATAGTCTCTTCGAGATGTTGTAATAAAGCGTGGAAAAACAACACTCCCGCTGATCAACTAGTTAGGCCAAATGCCAAGTAAACAGTTCTCCTAAATACAGTTTCTTTCCATAAGTATGTTTATGACTAATACTCCTGTAATATCTATATTTTTATGTTTTCCCAAAACCTTAAACTTTGCATTTAGCTAACTTCTTTTAAGAGGACGTAAGGACGTAACGCTGAGGAGCCGTTACTGTTTTTGTTTGTTTGTTTTTTTCCCTCTATCCTTCCTTCTTATGTTACAATTTTACTGCTCAGTTGCATTATATGTACCTGGGAAGTTTTTTTAAAATTGATTTTTTATTAAGTTTTTCAAAAAGTTATTACATGGGTTAGTTTTTACAAAGTGTAATCAAGAAGATGATCTTAAAAAAGAGAGAACAACAAAGAAATTAAACCATATAATACAAGGGGAATCAACCAGTGATGTAGTTGTACAGTTTGCACAGATGTAAGGTTTTAGTATGTTTTAAGTTAGTACAGTTCAATTTTTGGATCACATGAAAATAAGTACATACATCCATTTTTTTGAAGAGAGAAAAAGAGGGCATTTTTTTCAAGTATTTAATTTAATGTATGTGAAACTTTGCTAAAATAATCAGCAAATTGATGATATATGATTCATTTTTGGTGGAGTTGGAATTTCTAAAAATAAGTTGCAGGTCTGACTCGTTTAAAAGGAAATCCTTACCCAAATGTTTCTTAAGATCTAATTGAAAGTCAGACCATAAATTAGATACATGCACACCGAAAGAATAAGTCTTCTATGGTTTCAGATTCATTTTGGCAAAAGCTGCATTTATCATTTAAACCAGGTATGCATTTGTAGATGAGACTATTAACAGGATATTTATGCACAATTTTGAAGACAAGGTCTTTAACCTTATTGGGCAGAATAAATTTGTAAGGAAGAGTAAATATAGCGTTCCACGTTTTATCATCTAGTGTCTGTTCCAACCATCTGTATCTAGCAGGTGCAATGGTTTTAGTAATGAGGAGTTTTCTTATGAAAGCATTGTTAAATTTCTTATCAGAGATGGAAACTCCATTCACTTTAACACTGTAGTTAGTTATATTAAAGGAGGTATGTATAAACATTGGTTTGACAACAATATCCTGCTTGTAAGACAGCTCTTTGATACCGATGGTCAATTATATTCTTGTGATGAATTTAAGAGAAAATATAGTGTTCCTATATCTCAAGATGAACAGTTATGAATGCCCTCCTGTCAGGTATCATGGCACTATCCACCTGGAAAGGTTTACACCTGTTACAAGCTGTATTGTTAGACAATTTCTTTAAATAAAATAAAATTTAAAAAAAAAAAAAAAAAAGGAGACGTTACTTAGCAATGAAGTAAACCGGAAAGGAACGGAAATGCCCACCAGCCAATCATCGAAGGGAATATTCACGGCTAATCAACTATGGAAGTAAAATCTTAAGTAAAGTCAACAGTTTTCTGAAAAACTGTATTATATAAGAGAGTTTATAATAACTAGTACCGTAATATTTGTATTTTCTCCTCAAATTCTTAAAGGTTGCATCCTGTTCTGGATGGACAGCACTATCCAGAACAGGATGCAACTTTTCATCCCTGCAAGAGAACAAACATGCACAAACACAACAATTTAGCCAGACACTGTGGATTCATTATGAGTGTATCTGGAATCTGATAGTGGATCCATACAGGATGAATGTAGGACTCTAACATCAGCTGGAAATCACCATATGGGTTGTTTGCTGGAGGTCTGCACTCTCACTGGGCTTTTCTAGGTCTTTCTGTTTTTGTTTCCTACTCATTTCCTTAGTCGTGTGGTGTTTTTTTTCTCCCTCCTTTCCTTCATTCCATCTTTCTTTTTCTTTCTCACACAGCAAAGCACAAGCACAGACTGGTAATTTCTACCAGTGATCTCATGTTTGAAGGATGTACAGTGTAACTTCAATCATAGGTCACAGAAAGAAGAACACACACACACACACTCACATGAAACCAACACAGGTGTTGGAGCTTCGCCTCCAACCCAAACCACGCTGCTGACCACCGGGCCTCTGTAATGATGGGGGACGAGAAAACAGTGCAAATGTGTGTGTTTGAAAGTGTGAGTTCACATTTGTGTGTGTTTGCATGTACATGCATGCTTGTGTGCTGCAGGGGTGTGTGTTGTTTCTGTCTTTTTCCAGCTCTTTCTGCACCTCTTGCATGCCTGTCACTTACTTGTGCTGGAGCGAGCGGGAAGCTGTGCAGTAGAGGAGCTGCAGAACAACAGGTACTGATCAATGCTTTTAGATTTTACAGGTGGATGACTGAGGAAGTGCAGAGCGGTGCTGGCAGAAGGGAAGAGTACCTATCTGTGTTTTTTATTTCTAAATTTACTTCTTTTTTTTTTTTTTTTTTTTGCACATTTGCTTTATTTTGAACTCAGTGTTGCTGCTTTATTATAAGACATCTTATTTTCACGCTGCATAAGGGCAGGAGGTCGGCGAGCGCATACTTGAAATGAGAATCTTTGTTAATGTTGTGCATGAATTATATAAGATATCTGCCTTCTAAATACTGAAAACCTCTGGGGATTAGTATGATAGTGCTGTGCACCTTCCTGCTCAGTAAAGCCATGCTTATTTCATAGAGCCAGACTTATCTGACTGTGGTTGCTTATGAGAGAACCTGCAGCAGAAAATGGGCTTTTGTGCCAGCGTGGGTTTGCATACCTGAGATTCAGGTGCTTTTTGTAATGCTGTGTGTGTGTTAGAGAGAACATCCAACTCAGGGTTCAGACAGGGGAAGAAAATAAACAATTCTCAGCCAGAAAAAAAAAAAGCAAAGATAAAGAGCTGAAAAGGAGTTTAAACTGAGAGTTAACTGCGATGGAACAAATCCTGCAGGTTTCAGTGAGTTAATTTAAGCCCTTTTAAACACCATTTAAGATAATTATGAATGAAACTTTAGAACAAGACGACACATTACTAGAAAATTTCAAATGATCCCAGAAATTTGATATCTTTGGTTATTAAAGAAGATTACATTACATCCCATTTTTTCTACGACAAGCAGCAGGTGTGTGTGTGGGGGGGGGGGGGGGGGGGGGGCGTTGGCTGCAAACAGTCACAGACAGGTTGAAAACTGGGCCATTTCTTGCCTGCAGTATTACAGGACTTGTAGCTTAACCACCATGTGGTAGCTCTCTGTTGTTGTCCACGGACCAGAGACTGAGAACCCCGGTTTTCTGGCAGACCAGAGGTCTGCTTGAAAAACTTTGTCCCTGCTTGTTATGTTGTGTGTTACAGTTGCCATGACAACCTTGGCATTGGGTTTCACACACACAAAACCTTTTGATCATACATTTAAATAAAAAGGACTGTATTGGTACAGAGAAAAGAAGTTTAGGTTGCGGTAAATATGAAAAAAAGACAAAAATATGTTGATAAATAGAAACTCGATCAGATGAGATTCTTATGAAATGGAGTGTAAGGTATTACAGACGTTGTTGGGAAGGTCTCCAGCCGATTTGGTACAACTTCTATGGCATCATGTTGGGTGACAAAAAGCTGCTGTTATGAGTGACTCTTAATTTGATCTTAACTGTTTGTTTTTTTTCATTAAGGATGGAGCTAGCAAGCGTCTCACTTTCCAAACCAGTTCAGCTCCTGTTCCACCTGCATGATTCCCAAAATCCTGGTTTGCAAACTCAGAAACTGCCAACTGATGGTGATTTTGATACCAGATTTAGCTTACCACAGCATTTACAATCATATGGTCAATTTGACAATAATATGTTCAATTTCACAGAAGCAAATTTAAAAGCTTACAAGTCATAAGAAGTTTATAAATAATTGGTGGGAGAATGGCAACATTAACAGTTAGTCACTGAGAAAACATTGCTATTTACTGACACCACAAAGGACGAGAAAAGTCTGTAGTAACACTGAAAGTGTCGCCTCCATCCTGCATTTACAACGTAGTAAAGGTTGAATTAGTCAAATATCCAACCAACATCATCCCAGTCGCATTTACACTGAGAGAAACCAGATTTTTTTGCTTCATTTGCTGCTTAACACCAGCAAAGTGCTGCGAACACAGCTGAGACTCCCTGACAGATGCAACACTTTTATCCCGTCGTCCAGGTCAGCAGGCTGTCTGGAGAATGAAATCCCATCATTGGGAAGTCGATTGGAACGTCCAAAGGCACCATAGTAACATTATTTCTACTGATAGGAAAACATAGGTGTAACAGCTGAGCCAGTAGCAGTACGTCTTCTTTGTTTAGCTTTTAGACACCCACAAACATTGCCAATGAGCAAGTTATCAGTGATAAAAGCTGAGAGGGATCTAGAACAAAAAAGTAAAACCAGGATCTTGCTCTGGACAAGGAAACCTGTATAGACACAGAGGAAAGTGATGTGTAAAAAACTCAGGAAACCAGTAGTAAGATTTGGGATTGGTGTATTATTTCACTGCTTCCTAAAAATAAATCTTATCCAGTTGGAAAGCAATTTTATTCCTCTTTTAAATGTTTGGGCTTTGTGGGAGGAGAGCAGAGTTCAGAGTCTAGGTTGTGCCCATTAAAAAACAAATTTTCTACCAAACTGTTTACTCTGTTGTTTGGTGTCATTTATCAATTACAAGGACATTTTCTGCATCTTCTCCACATCTTGACCCTTTGACCTAACTGTGGCAAGCTGATTATGGACTCATCCCTGAGCATAATGCTGCTCCACAAGTTGCAGATGCCAAACAGACCTGATGTGATGGACAGCAGCAGCTGTGCACAGCAAGATCTGATTGAAAATATTTGGGATGTTTTTTATGAGCTCAACTCATTTTGTTTTTCTGCTTCCTCATTATAAACTTTCCAGTTTTTCTTACTCTTTTCCGTCATTGTATTCTCCTTTCTGTTCAGCCTTGCACCTTTGTGCTGTCTACCAAGTAAGTTTGTTACTCTTTATTGATAATTTATCCCACTGGCTCCATCATTTTCATTTTGTTTTTCCTCTGCAACTACACATGGTTAAAGTTCAACCACCCATGCATACCTGGACTTATATAGATTAAAAGAAAACTATCCAGAAGTGTTAAGTTGAACAGTTGTCAGACAGTTTGTTCTGCCCATCGGCCTGTTCATCTTGTGTATTATGTATTCAATAAGCTGTGAGAAACCTGAGTGTCATGATGGATAACACGTTGTTCCTTTCATAGCCTGAACATCAAGAATCTGAGAATGTGTCTCGTATTAACATGTCTAACATGCATAACAAATACTTTCTACTTGAATGTACTTGAATGAATGTTGAGATCTACAGATCTCAACATTCATTATAAAAATTGCAATGGTAGTGTGTGCGTTTCACCTAGGTCCTTGTGCTGGTAAATTAAACTGTATTTATTAACATTACAGACAGGCAGGATAACTTTGCTTAGTCCCTAAAAGAGCAAAGTCACAGCAGCTATCTGCTAGCTTGATCATGGCTAATTTAGCCATCTGCTAAGTGCAGGACTCTTATTAAATAGATGTCAGTGTTCATGTCTCACAAAGTTTCTTGTGCTGTTATATATAATTGTGTTTATTATTAAAGACAGGCAGGATAGTTTTGCTTTGTCCCCAAAATGAGCAAAGTCACAGCAGCTAGCAGCTAGCTTAAACAACATCATACAGCAAATGAGGCTATGAGCTAATCTGTAATAGTTATACAGCTTCGAGTGTGTGGCTGGCTAGATGAAAACTTTTAATAATTTTTCAATATCTTGAAATTTTACATCAAGACTAAAATTTGTTTACTCAGATTTGCTAAATTTGAACTGCCACTAGACTAGTAGTGACACTGTATAGTTGGCAATTGTTGTCCAACTGTACAATTCAACACAGCACCCACGAGTTCTGGTATTATTGCTTCGTTTTCTGTGTCAAGATACAGCTAAGTCCTTTGAAAATGGACCTAATCGACATAGGAGATGGATGTAACTGTCAGTCCATCTTCTGATTCCTGCATATGTCTTTAGTTGTCTAAGAACTGGTCTGTAAACGGTTTAGGGATGTTTGAGGTTCTAGATGAGGCCGGTGGGTGCATTGGGTTGGAACAGCTAAAATTACCTCCATGTTCTTTTTACTACTGTTTATTTCTCTGTTTCCCACAAACATGTGAGGCTTCTTGAAACAGACATGTCCAGTATGGACATCTGTATAGTCTACTTCAGTGTCTGTGTATTAGTCTAGGTGTGTTTGTGGCAAATATAAAGTTGCCTGTGTGGTTTGTACTCAGCATGCCTCTGCAGCTCTCCTCCCTGTTGTCAGTTCAGGTTAGTTCATCAACTCTCTAGCAGGAGTTGAACTCGTCTTCGATGACGGCTGGAGTTTAGTTGATGGCCTTGGGGCAATTCTGTCCCTTTGACACGTCTGTAAGGCTTCAAAGTTTCCAAAACAATACGTTTTATGTTCTTTTTATCTTGCTACTTGTACACAAGGAGTTTGAATATGAAGTTTAATTATTCTGAGGCAATGAAAAAAATTAACGCCCCACAATGATTGGCATTTCCTGTTTGAGTCTAATGAAGATTCAAAACACGCCAAGGCATCACTTGTTTGCATCTAAGATGCTTAAACTGCAACCGCTCAGTCTTCATTAAACTACTCCTTCCAATTATTTGTAAAAAATCAATCAATCCGTCAGCCAAGCAATCAGCTTTTTCGCAGCACGGCTGGAGGAAGATGGAATTTGAAGGGCTCGGTCAAAAGCTGCTGTCTGCATGTGAAGCAGGTGAATAATTACAGAATAAATGAGGATGAAATCAGACATGTGGGGCATGTTAAACTATCTCCAGATGCAAAGTGAAAATGTAAATAGAGCAGAGCTTTAACACTTTAAAGCCCAACACAAAGAAATAGGGAGATTAAAATTATTTTTATCTGTAGTCCTAATTTGGACTACAAATAATTCCCAAAAATATTTGTTGTATATTTTAATTTACGGTTTATTATAATGTCAAAATAATTGGAAGGCAAACAGCGTCCACCAGGGGGCAGAAGACAAGCATCAGATTGTGTAAAAACAGGGTTTTGAAAAAGTTTTAGTATAAAATTATGTAAAATGCCCCAGAAACTGTATTTTTCACATATAAAGAGATCTGTTGTCCAACATGGACAGCAGCGTTTGCATTATCTGCCTTGTTCTTGCGACCCCGACTGGGCGTCCCAGTACATTGCAGTTATGTGGGAAGCTTCAGGTGCGCCACATGGAGGTGAGAATACAGACCGAAATGAAACTCTAAAAGGATTCACCTGAACCCGTTACATCAGCAGGTAACAGCAACAAACCGACTTACAGACAACTTAAACTGTAACAAGTGCTGCTTTAAACCTGCAGCCAAACACAGAAAAACAGGAATATCCCTCCCAGCAGCATATATATGAGATGGTTAGCAGAGTTACTGAACAAAACAGCCAGATGTGCAGTAGCTGCACAAGTTTCTTCCTGGCTGTCAGTCATACAGTTATACACTACTCACAAAAAGTTAGGGATATTTGGCTTTAAGGTGAAATTTATGGAAAATGCAATATGTTCATGCTACAGTGATATAATATCATAAAAGTAAGACATTTAAGTAGAAGGATGCACTACTGATTTCCTTATCTCAAAAAATTCATTCAACACAAAAGGTAACAACAATGGTAGTTACACCACAACAAAAAATTTGAACGTCTCAATATCTGGTCATGTGCCTTTGAGCATCAATTACAGCTTGACAACGACGTCTCATGCTGTTCACAAGGCAACTTATTGCCTGCTGAGGCATGGCATCCCACTCTTCTTGAAGGGCAGCCCTCAGGTCATTGAGGTTCTGGGGTGCAGGGTCTCGAGCCTCTACACGACGGCTCAGCTGATCCCACAGGTTTTCAATGGGATTCAGGTCTGGAGAGAGTGCAGGCCGTTCCATTTGAGGTACACCAGTCTCCAACAGCCGTTCCCTGATGATGCGGCCTCGATGAGCAGGAGCATTGTCGTCCATGAAGATGAAATTAGGCCTGTGCTGTTCATGTAGGGGCACAATCACTGGATTAATGATGTTATTCAGGTAGTATGGGCTTGTCACTGTACCATTCACAAAGTGTAGGGCAGTTCTGTACCAAGTGGACACCCCTGCCCACACTGTAACACCGCCACCACCAAAAGCTGGCCTGGTGACAACAGTGGCTGATGCATAGCGCTCTCCCTGACGTCTCCAACATCGTTGCCAGCCATCATTTCTGCTCAGTGTGAATCGACTTTCATCAGAGAACAGCACTGAGGCCCACTGGTTCCTCGTCCAGCGTAAATGCTCCCTGGCCCATGCAAGACGATGATGCCTGTGCCTGGTGGTGTGGTCAGGTACCCGTGCAGGTCGTCTAGCACGCAGACCACGCTGATGGAAACGGTTTGGAATGGTCTGACGTGACACTTGGGTGCCTCTCACCTCTCTTAAACGTGCCTGGAGTCGAGTGGCATTAATCATCCGGTTTCTCAGGGCAGTGTTCACAATGTAGCGGTCATCAGCACGGGATGTGGCCAAAGGACGTCCACTTCTAGGCCTTTCTGTGACTCTTCCAGTCTCTCCATATCTCTGTTGCAACCTGCTGATGACACTCTGTGACACTCCAAGCTCAGTGGCCACTTCTGTCTGAGAACGTCCTGTTTGAAGCATCGCAATGGCAAGGGACTGTTGTTCCATTGTTAGGTGTCGTCTTGGTCTCATGATGTCAAAATGTGAATAGCATGATGAGGACAACTGTTTAAACACCAGCTCTAATTGAACCAGGACATTTATTGGTCAATTCAAGGATCACACACCTGCCGTGATTTTTGCCGTTAAGCTCCTTGTTAGAGAACAGCAACTTGTGCAAAATGTATTGAAACATTTAACAGTTGGACATGTGCATTTAAAAGCTTAGAGAAGATCACATTAAGTTCACCTGTACAGGTTTGAATGCATTTTAGGCTTGTTGTGAAATTTCACTCAAAAGCTGAATATCCCTAACTTTTTGTGAATAGTGTATCTCTGTTAGATAACTGGGCCATCTCTCTTTTTAAACACCACAGGTTTCAACAAAACATTTTAATGTTTTTTTCTAACCCTAACCCTAACCCTAACCCCCGAACACCGAACCCTAACCCTAACCCCCTAACCCTAACCCTAACCCCTAACCCTTTAGTTCTGTTCTCCCCAGTTTAGTTCCCTTGTTTCTTGTTCAGCCTTTGTTCCTGTTCATTAGAGTCACCTGATTTTGTTTAGTTCATTCACTTCACCTGTCTCGTTTGGTTCCTGTGTATTTATTTGTACCCCTTGGTTCCTGTTCCCAGTGCTGGTCCATGACTTGTATTTATGTTTGGTTTCCTTCAGTTCAGTTCAGTTCAGTTCAGTTCAGTGTTGCGCAATTAAAATTTCTTCATTCTGCATCCCTGGCTCCCGTTCCTGCATTTGGGCCCTCACCTCCACCACACTATGACAGAAAATAAAATAAAAACATAAAACATTACATTTTATGAAGAAACACAATTTTATTATTAATACATTTCAGATACTGTGTTAGAAAAGCACAAATTAAACATAAAAAAATCTGATTTAAAAAAATCATTTTTATAAAGAACAATAAAAACAAAAATAAAAATATATGGTCAAAATAAAATGAAAAATTTAGGAAAACATTGTTTCCTTTGTTTATTGACTGAGTAGAAATGGAATTTATTTTACTGTAGCACCTATAATTCATCGTCACTGTAACTCGTGTCTCTGTATCTTTTATCATATCAATGATGTAAACAACAACAACAAAAGGTTTTGTGATTTTCTCTGCTGGAGATAAAGACGCGACAGAACACGGAGACAGAAACAGTGAACGACTTCTTGGCTGCAGTTTGTGTGGTGATGATGATGATGATGATGATGAAGAACATACTGGGCTTCATGGACCCGCACATCACCGGGAGGCTCACGCCATGGCAGCTGTAGCCAACGTAGACGGTTAACAGACGTCTCTGTCTTTCTCCAGGTGCTGGTCCCATCATGGCCTCCAAACTGAGTGTGCTGCTGCTGTTACTGGCCGTTGCCACGGTAACAGTTCTTGCACAGAGGCGACGCCCGACAACGACGACCACCGATGAGTGGAACTACAGGGATGGCTGTAAGGGCAGATTTCTATTTGCTTGCTACGAGTTCAAGACTGATGATGATTTCCAAGCTTCATGACACAAACAGTTTTTCTAAAACAAATTTATTTTTAGTTTTCTGGTGTTTTGGAGCATAAAAAATTGCAAGAACAAGAATTTTCCTTGTGTTTTCTGCTTTGTCAGTTTATTACGTAAACATATAAACAAATGTTTAGTGCACATCTTGTCAATATTCATCAGTTTTATTTCAGTCCTGCAAGACATTCCCTAAACATCCAAGAAAATAAAGATTTTCCTACTTTGTTATGTCACCATTCCTTCACTGCGCTGATGAAACCAAGTGTCGGACAGGTTAGGACTGCAGATAAATTAGTTCAGTACCCGTATCCTCGTCTTTGCATTGTTGTATTGAAAACTGCACTGATGCCCGTAGAAAACTGGCTGCTGCTAAAGCTCAGTCAGTGTTTCTGCATTATTGCTACAGAACTCTGGTACTATGTCACTCATAAAGTCACTGTTTCAAAGACACTGATTACTTTGTGTATCTATAAATCAGATCAGTGCTTGCTGGAGTTCCTCAAGACACCATGTTAGTGCCACTGCTGTTCATACATGCTTTCACTCAGTCAAATGATTAAAAACAACAAAATATGTTATATATCCATCCATCCATCCATCCATTCATCCATCCATCCATCCATCTTCTGCTGCTTATCCAGGGTCGGATAAGGCTGCTTCCCTGCTTAGGCTTCCCTGCAGCCTAAGCAGGAAAGGCCAGACTTCCCTTTCCCCAGCCACATTTGCCAACTCTGCGGGGGGGGGGATGCCGAGACGTTCCCAGGCCAGCAGAGAGACATAATCCCTCCAGTGTGTCCTGGGTCTTCCCCGGGGTCTCCTCCCAGAGGGACATGCCTGGAACACCTCACCAGGGAATATGTTATGTTGATTACATAAATCTGCATCACAATCTCAGCGGGAGACTCAGTTCGATCCAAACTCTGACCAAATAAAACTTCACTGCTGTTTGGCTAAAGATACATTGCTGTTAACTACAATATGTGTAATCATCACGGCTGCACATTTTGCATCTGTTTGAAAAGAATATTGTCCTCAGAAAGGAACGCTAACATCGGCAGGCTGCTGTATGTGAGTAACCACTAGGGGGCAGTGTCGCTGCCAGTTTGCCTGAAATCACACAAAACTGTGCCTGAAAAACGCGCTGTTTTCTTTTCTGACGGGTCGTACAGATCAGCCAATAGATCCATGAATAGATCAATAAATTCAGCTTGTGGTGGGATGTTTCTATGAGGTGGCACGTTATGACAGAACATAACGTTCAGTCCAATCTGATGGAGAATTTTCCAGATGGTTCTGTGCAGCAAAACAAATAACACCCTTAATTACAAAACAATGAAAAAAAGTTTAAATGACTGCAGAAAGATCAGCCTGTTTGTTTCTGGTTTGGATGAAGGTGTCGGCGTCTAACTGGGAAACTGTGCTCGTGTTGTGGTTTTTTCTGTCCTAGCGGAGCGAGTTAGCATGCGCGGTGTGGCCAACCTGACTCAGGTGTTGGACAACTGGAGGTTTGACATCCTGTCTCAGATGCGAGGGCTCCTGGAGAACGACCACCAGTCTCTGCTGCCAGATTACTCCAGGTAGGAAAAGCAGCGTCAGGGATTAAAGTCTATTCTTTAGCTGTGTTTTTAGCCACATCTTTACAGACATAAAACTATGATATATGACATAATTATGTGGAGGGGGTGGAACTATTTCAGTTTCTTCCCCTCGTTCTGCTTTGATTACATCTTGTGTGTCCAAAAAAGGGTTTGCGTCTGTGCATCAGACGTCTCCGTCTCAGAGGACATTTCTTCGTCCTGTCGTGTGTTTTGCATGAGCAGACTGTTCCACACGGGCGAAATAAAACCGTCTACGGCTTCAGAGTCGCCACAGGAATTTGGTTTATTCCTGTGGCTGAAACTGAGTCTGTGGCCGATGCCATCACAAAAAAAACTGCTGCTCAACCTGCAATTAAAAAATCCAAAAAGTTTTCCACATGGAAGTCTGCAGCTTCCTGAGGTCTGCTGATGAGACTTTGTGCTGGTTCGGTAGTTAAATCAGCAGCTTTAGACGTATCCCAGCCTCTTTCTCCACTTCCAACACATTCGTTCCTGCTAAAGTGGAGGTTCTTTTTCTTCTGGAGATCAGGGTCAAGTTCTTCCTTGCTGAAATATAAAAATTCTCAAATAAATGAAAAGGATCGCAGTATAAATGGACAGTATAAAGTACTGCGTGTACACCGTGAAGGAAAGTACTTGTCTGATTGATGAAGAATGCCTTCCAGTTATATTTGAGGCACATTTCAGGAGATAGAATGAAGCTTGACTCAAAGTAATGTGTGTGTAGGAGGTACGAAGACAAGAAGAATGTTCTTTTAAGAACCATCCTGAAGTAATACCACATGTTACATGATGATTACTTACAGTGTCGCATGAAATAATAAATTAAAAACACTTCAGGATTTATTTAAGTATCTTTTTTATTTATTCAATAACAATAATATTGTTGTATTTTTTATAAATGTCCTTAAATTATTTACAGAAGTTGTTTACAGTTTTTATATGTAATCACACAAGTCTCTTATTTTCCAATACCTACATACAGAAAAAAGACTGAAATATAGAATTATATTGTGCTTAACTTAATAAAATAGTACATATCCTTAAAAAATATTTATTTCTTATTTAAATGAATTATTTGTCATGTTTTAAAATAATTTTTGTGAATGTTTTCCTGTGTTGAGACCTCTTTTTATACACAGTCTATGGTTGAGACTTTATTTTGGTGAGTCGTGATTTGGTGAGAGTTCATCTCTCAAAGTTTTAATAAAGTAACTTGTTCGTTTGAGCTGAATTAAGTCATTTGAAATAGTATTTCAAAGTTACAAGACACCATTTTGTTGTTGCTGTTACATTTTGAGGCTGTATTTACAAAATTTTAGATACAAAGTCATAATTTACTGTCCTTCATTCCACAGGCAGGAAAATAGTTATTATGTGTTTATAGATAAAAGATAAATATGGATAAATCTGAGCGAACTGGAATATTTTTAAGTTAACCAATTGTCCCCCTGCTGTCTTCATGCTCCAACTTGCTCCACTGCACTGATGAAATGAAAGATTCAATGCCTTCAGTCAAACAGAGATAAAACTGAAATTATAGCTTGTGGAGTGAAGAAAGTAAGGTTAATAATCCGTTTTAAATAGTAATGGCAAGTTCAGCTCTTTTAAAAGATTCAGCTCTTTTGACTCGGCTCCCAAATTGTTTTTCATATGGGATCATTTAGCAATTATTGGTTTATTTGTTGCAGAATATTATGTTTATAATCAAATGTTGAAACTAGGGCTGGGCGATATATCGAATATACTCGAGATATCGTGGCTAGTCCTCTGTGCGATATAGAAAATGCCTGTATTCGTCATATTCGAGTATCCTGTTGTTTTTAGCTGTGGGCGGGGTTTCCTCCCTCCTCCTCCACTCTGCACCGCTTTGCACAGAGAGTTAAAGCAAGCGCACCTCGTTACGTACATAACGTGAGCTACGTGCTACGTCATGAGAGGCAGCGTGGAGCCACTTTCTCGCTAAATCTGGCGACTTCTTGTGAAAAGCGACTAGCGACAAATCTAGCGACTTTTACTGGAGTTATTGGAGACTTTCCTGGTGTTTTGGCGACTGACTTTAAAGCGCATATTGTAAAGTTATTGTCAGAAGGAGAGTCTCTCCCCGTCCTAAAGCACTCAGTCGCTCCGGCTGCAGCTGCAGCCAGTCAGAGGAGCAGAGAGGACACCTGCACGACTCCACCTACAGTCACAATGAACAGCCAAATCCGCCACTGATCCCGCTCTGGATTACAGAGTGGGACGTAAATTACAAAATTTTTCACGTCACGCAAAAATAATTTATTCTATTTGATTACATTCACAGCCTCTGTCCCTTACTCACCTCATCCACTGTGTGTGACACAAGCATATTTATCTAGCTCGTCATGTCTCTAGAAAGTACAGAAAGGAGTGGGAATCAAACCCTGAATTAAAAACTCAAAATCGTATCCATAAAGCAAAGCCTTATAATAGTTCATCATTTGAAAAGTCCCCCCCACAGCACCTATTTTCATACGTTGCATTTATTACATCATGCAAAGGCACTTTATTTAGTTTTAAAATGACATGTTTCTGCCACTGCTTTAACTGTTCAATAAATACAGTTTTGATCAGTTTGCTTCGTTACAATTTCATCCTTTTGGCATAAATGTTTAAAATCAGCATATCTTAATGCAGTATGAACAATTATGTTTTAATGGAGACACAAAATCATCTTACTGATGTGATTATTTGCACCAAAGCATTCATTCAAGGCTAAGGTAAATATCGAGATATATATCGTATATCGTGACATGGCATAAAAATATCGGGATATTACTAAAAGGTCATATCGCCCAGCCCTAGTTGAAAAAAACGATTAAACTAGTGATCCTCACTGTTAATTCAACAAGAGAGACACTTTTTTAAATATCTTGCTACGTTGCCAAATCAGTAACATCCAGCCTTTTAGCAAGGAATGGTTATCCTAAATATTGCATGGAGTAATGACATTCTTATGCAACAGTATATGGTGAAAATACAATAATGCCTCCAGAATGTGGGCGTTTCTTTTTCATTACATATACGGAGCTACCGACGGAGCAGCTCTTTGGTGGAGTTCGCTGCAGCTGAAATCAGCCAGAACTGGCAACTCTGACAGGGTCAGTTAGAGCCGTTAGGACAGCAGAGTTTCTGCAAGCAGCCTGCAGCTCTTGTTTGTGGAGAGAACTGCAGCGTTGAGGATCATTATGACTTGTTTAGATGCATTTTCAGACAGCCAGAGGCTGCTTCACGAGCCGCAAGGCAGGAGTCAGTGAGCTGCATGCGAGCCGCAAGCCATGCAGTGAGGAACACTGGACTAAATACAGAACCAAACCAAACAAAAGAAGTAAATAAAGGCTAAAATCTGAACATTATGACACTTTAAATAAGCCAATGTTTACATTTTTTCCCCTGGTCTGTGTAACTATACTAAGAGGCCCTTCCATCTCTACATGGTAACATGGACTCACAACTAAATTTTAGTAGTTACATTAAGACAGTTGTGAAGTATTAAAGGATTGATGTCTCAGTTTTCTGGACTTTGTTGCAATGCTTTTAACGTTTTATCTAAAGCAATTTGAATGGTCTTGTACATTAAATGTGCTCTGCAAATAAGCCTGCCTTGCCATTGGACTGATTTAAAGATATTTTTCTATCTTCCATCTGTGAAAACGTGCTTCCATAAACAAACTTATATCAGCATGAAGTAGACGGCTTGAACAGGCTGAATGCTTGAGCTACTGTCGCTGCTGAAATGCAGTTAAAAAGAATAAATGAGGCCTTATTTCAGCCTCTGGAGCATTCTTACATCAGTTAAAGTCAGGAGTGTGTCTGTTTTAGCTGTACGAAACCCACATGGGGCACGCCACAATCTCGCTGCCAAATGTCATGGAAACGGATCGTTTAAACACTGAAAACAGACCTAAAATTAGAAATTCATCACACGCAAATGGACATCTGACTTCAGCCACAGTGGATGGAGAGGAAATTAAGAAGCATTTTGTACAAAGGACTCACACAAAATGGTTTTAGATTAAATAAAGGTGTCAGTTTGATTAATTTGTCAGGAGGTGAAGTTTACTCGTCATTTTGGCCTTATTCTTCCTTTCTGTCTCACCATTGTTCCTGCTACTGTGTTTAACCCTTAAAACTCCAGTAGATCTCCCAAGTGCCAGTCTGTAACTCAGGGGGGTAAATCGAGATGCATATCTGACCCTGCTGAAGTTTTCCAGACATTTCTATCTGTCCAGGAGGTTTACAATCCAGACACAATGTGTAGTGTTTATTCAGAGACTCTACATGGTAAATGATCCATGATAACACCATTAATTATCACGTCTTCATCACCATCACTACCATGTTGCTAAGAGACCTCTATTTGCACCTGGACATGATGATGAAGACACTTCCTGTCAGACTTTCCACCAATCAGAGAGCTTAAACTGACGGTAACGTCCAATCAGGAGCAGCCAAAGATCAACAAGTGATGAGAAAAGCAGGAAAATAATGATCCTCTATGGCTGGAATAAAGCCAAGAAGGCGATTTTATGTTTTATGTTACTGTTAGTAATAAATTCAGTTTTCTTCTTCTGGTTGCTCTTTATGCTGCCATATGTATTGATATGTTCATCTTACATAATTTCAACCTCATGATCTGACAGCTGAGGCTGAAAACATCACGTCTGCACGCTGACTGGGATTAAAAAGCTTCAGCTTCTACATGCATTTTTTCATTAGCAGAGCTTTAAGGGTTAAAATCCTGCTCTGGTTTTGTCCTGGTTCAGGATCCAGCCGCTGTCCGAGGCTTTAGACGACCTCTACAAGGAGTTCAACAGCCTCAAAGCTCACCTCGGAGACCTGACTGAGAAGTTCGCCGCCGTAGAAGCTTTCATCGATGAGGTGAAGGCTAGCCGTGCTAACAGTGCCGCTCCCGCTCCTGGTCCAGGCCCAGCTCCTGGTTCAGACCCGGCCCCTGCACCAGCCCCGGTCCCCAGGCAGACTGGGAGGAGGATCGTGAGGAAGAAACCGACCTCTTCGACCTCAACCTCAACCTCAACCTAACCAGAAAGCATTTCTGTTTCCTTTCCTTTAGCTTCTTCGCTGTCTTCAGGTTTTAGCCACTTTTCGTTCAGTTCCAGGGTGTCAAATGCTGCCACTTTGTCAAAGCTCGTACTGACCGTCGCCAGTGTGCGGTCCCTCTGCATGCTGGGAATCCATCGTTGGAGCTCTCCACATTCCCTGCTAGAAGTTTTTCCAACCCTTTCCTAATGTCTTTACACTCATCCAGTTAGGCTTCCAGTCCAGATTTTACTGGTTTCCTGGTATCATGAAGGAGAACACCTGCCAGGCATTTATGAAATCAGGGTGCACCTGCTTTATACTGGGAGGTTGGAGGGGTGGGTGGTGGTGTAAGCCACATGACATATAAAGATTAGTTAAAGTTCATGAACTCGGCAGCCATTTTATTCTAAAATTCTAATAAAAGCCCTTCAGAAAGTTAACCACATCTATAAACAGTGCTTAGCTGTATCCCATCTGTTCCTGGGATGTTAAATAGCTCCGACAAAGCAGAAGTATGTGATGCCCTGGGAGCAATTATGTAACTCAGTTAGATCCACAGTAAGCTTAGCCTCTTGGGGTATTTTCTGATATGATTCATTAATTTTTAATCACAAATAAATTTTAATGGAAAAAACAAACGCAAAGCCCAATTTCCTATGAACCCCACAAAGACGCCAACTCAGCACATGTTGTAGGTTTTATCAAGTGAGATGATGTTGTGTGTACATATGGCCAAATCTGAAAAAAATCTGAACAGTTTGCTTAAAAGAAAAGCTAAAAACATGCAAATATTGCTTCCTATTTGCAGCTTAACAACTGGAAAGCTCATGGAAGCATCCAGTCGGTGGTTACTATCAACTTTTTTTTTTTTTTTTAAATAATTTTTTCAATCAATAATAATTTAATTGGATGTTTTCTTGACATAATTATTTCCCCTATTTTGGAAAAGTAGGGTTATTGTCATTTATCCTTCAAGTAAATGAACTTATTGGTGATCATGATGGAATCCAACACAAGCTGCTATATTTCTCCAACTAAACATACATTAAATTTTAAATGCTTGAAACTTTTATGACTTCTGAAATCTTGTCTGTTTGTGACTGTTCTGCATTTTATGAGCTCACAATAAACTCGATTATTGCATTTATTCATCGGTTCAGTCACTTTATCAGACTTCTCGAGTTCACTTTGATCTAAAATGAGCTGAACTGCAGATGGCTGATGACGTCCACGTGGTTCAAGCTGAACTCCGTGGAGGTAAGCTGAACTCCGCACCACCTTCTTTTGCTGGTTTGGATCCTATTTCCCCTTTAGAACTGCTTTCATTTTAGGTGTCATAAATTGAACAAGGTGTTGGAAACCAGCACTCTTGGATTTTTGTTCAATTGGACATGAAGCATCAAACTGTTGCTTCACATCACCATGAGAATCTCCCGTTCCACCACATCACCATGAGAATCTCCCATTCCACCACATCATGATGAGAATCTCCCGTTCCACCTCATCACCATGAGAATCTCCCGTTCCACCTCATCACCATGAGAATTTCCCGTTCCACCTCATCACCATGAGAATCTCCCGTTCCACCACATCACCATGAGAATCTCCTGTTCCACCTCATCATGATGAGAATCTCCCGTTCCACCACATCATGATGAGAATCTCCCGTTCCACCTCATCACCATGAGAATCTCCCGTTCTACCTCATCACCATGAGAATCTCCCGTTCCACCTCATCACCATGAGAATCTCCCGTTCCACCTCATCACCATGAGAATCTCCCGTTCCACCTCATCACCATGAGAATCTCCCGTTCCACCTCATCACCATGAGAATCTCCCGTTCCACCTCATCACCATAAGAATCTCCCATTCCACCTCATCACCATGATAATCTCCCGTTCCACCACATCACCATGAGAATCTCCTGTTCCACCTCATCACCATGAGAATCTCCCGTTCCACCACATCATGATGAGAATCTCCCGTTCCACCTCATCACCATGAGAATCTCCCGTTCCACCACATCACCATGAGAATTTCCCGTTCCACCTCATCACCATGAGAATCTCCCGTTCCACCACATCACCATGAGAATCTCCTGTTCCACCTCATCATGATGAGAATCTCCCGTTCCACCTCATCACCATGAGAATCTCCCGTTCTACCTCATCACCATGAGAATCTCCCGTTCCACCTCATCACCATGAGAATCTCCCGTTCCACCTCATCATGATGAGAATCTCCCGTTCCACCTCATCACCATGAGAATCTCCCGTTCCACCACATCACCATGAGAATCTCCCGTTCCACCTCATCACCATGACAATCTCCCGTTCCACCTCATCATGATGAGAATCTCCCGTTCCACCTCATCACCATGAGAATCTCCCGTTCCACCACATCACCATGAGAATCTCCCGTTCCACCACATCATGATGAGAATCTCCCGTTCCACCTCATCACCATGAGAATCTCCCGTTCCACCACATCACCATGAGAATCTCCCGTTCCACCACATCACCATGAGAATCTCCTGTTCCACCTCATCATGATGAGAATCTCCTGTTCCACCTCATCATGATGAGAATCTCCCGTTCCACCACATCATGGTGAGAATCTCCAGTTCCACCACATCACCATGAGAATCTCCCGTTCCACCTCATCGTGATGAGAATCTCCCATTCCACCTCATCGTGATGAGAATCTCCCGTTCCACCTCATCGTGATGAGAATCTCCCGTTCCACCTCATCACCATGAGAATCTCCCGTTCCACCTCATCACCATGAGAATCTCCCGTTCCACCTCATCACCATGAGAATCTCCCGTTCCACCTCATCACCGTGAGAATCTCCCGTTCCACCACATCATGATGAGAATCTCCCGTTCCACCACATCATGATGAGAATCTCCCGTTCCACCACATCATGATGAGAATCTCCCGTTCCACCACATCACCATGAGAATCTCCCGTTCCACCTCATCACCATGAGAATCTCCCGTTCCACCTCATCACCGTGAGAATCTCCCGTTCCACCACATCATGATGAGAATCTCCCGTTCCACCACATCATGATGAGAATCTCCCATTCCACCACGTCCCAAAGCTGCTCTGCTGGACAGAGATCTGGTGACTGTGGAGCCGTTGGAGGACAGTGAACTCATCGTCATGGTTGAGATGATGTGAGCTTTGTGACATGGTGCATCATCCTGCTGGAAGTTTCCATCAGAAGATGCTACACTGTGCTCATAAAGGGATGGACATGGTCAGCACAAGTACTCAGGTAGGTCGTGATGGTTAAACCAGGTCATGTGGTACTAAGCAGCAACCTCCGGAGGTTAAAAGTGAAGCCTATGCGGAAGTGCATAAAACTGCAGTTCCCCTTTCATCCTCTAGGGGCTGCAAAACAGAGCAAATCCCCATAGACTCCCATGTTAAAAAGACCAACTTCACAGCAGAAATAAATATGTTTACAGCAGAAATAAACATGTTTACAGCCTGGTTCAAAAATCCATTTTAGGTTTAATAGGTCAGGTTTACCTTCAGGACAACTGTGGGGGAGTGAATTTCTTTCAAACTCAACCGTTTAAAAGTAATTTAATCTCAAAATTCTGCACATTTAGGGGCGTGTCCTTTTGATTGACAGGTACCCGATCTCCAACTTCAAGTCAGAAGAACGTAGAACAACTGCGGTTTATAGCTGGTTAACAACATGACTTAGCTTTACCCCGCTTACCTCCGTTAGTTGGTTAGCACCCGTTATCTCCAGGTTTGCTCGGTTAGGTCTTAGCTACAGAGAGCTTGGAGTTCGCTCGATGTCAATCATCCACCATGACGCTCACAGCCCCCCTCTCAGCTCCACCTCTTTGCCCATATTTGTATTTTCCGGGTAAGACGATACTCATGCCCCTGCCAAGATGGTGATTGTAGGAACCACCCACCGAGCTTCAATTCAGCTCTTCAGAAACCTACGGGTGACGTCACGGAGGCTCCGCCCATCTCTTTATATACAGTCTATGGTTGGTGCTAAGCGGACCAAAGCGGGACCAGAAAACCTCCCCCCACCATTCCAGCAGCAGCAGCCTGTAGCGTTGATCCTGACGGCAGGATGGATCCATGTTGTCATGATGTTTCCAGCAGATTCTGATCCTACCATGTGAATATGGAGCTGAAATGGAGACTCATCAGACCAGCAACGTTTCTCCATCTTCTATTGTCCAGTTCTGGTGAGTCTGTGTGAATTGTAGCCTCAGTTTCCTGTTCTTACTGACAGGAGGGAACCCGCTGTGGTCTTCTGCTGCTGAAGACCATCTGCTTCCAGGCTGGACGTGTTGCGTGTTCAGAAATGATGTTCTGCAGATCTACGATGTGCTCACTGGACTTCCTGTTGTCTTTCTATCATCACCAACCAGTCTGTCCAGTGTCCTCTGAATTGGGTTTGATTGAAATCTGGAGGCTTCAACTGATAACTGGGAAAAAAATTGTAATTGTAATACTGTATAGTAAAAAGTAACGTGCTTTTATCCATAATAGTAATTAAAAAAAAGAACAAATGATTGTTAAGTAACCACCCTTTGTAGGAAAGTTTGTCCAGGTGAATGCACGATTGAGTCATCTGTGATCGACTACTTTGGTCTTGTAATGTAAAAACAGTTGTGAAAAAGGTGCTTTAGCATAACACGTTAAAATGCATGACTTGAATATTGTTTCATTGTTTTTATTGAGCATTGACTTCATAGAGTGTTCCCTTGAAAGTTTGTGTTTTGAGAGTTTTACCTGCTGATCGTGTCTCAATAGATGATGTCTGAGATAACGAAGGGGAAATGTGTTGTTCCTCCTCGTCCATTACAAGACTGGACGTGACAGCAGTAACATCCTGCCTGTTCTTCATTATTCCCCTTTACAGGTAAAATCTCTGCTTTTTGAACCATTTTACATCTGTATTTATGTTCTCCGTGAGTTAAGAGATAAGCTGGAAGTGAAATCTCTCCACAGAACTCATTTTATGTTTCTGCGAAGTTTGAACTTTTAGTTTTCTTGCTGCATCACGTCGAACAGGCCGCGCCGTAAAAAATACCACTGTGCTTTCTGTGTGCAACGTTCAGCACTTAAGAGTTTATGTTAAACCATTGTGATCTGTAACATAATTTTGTATAGTTAATAACGTGACGCTGAGTGCTGAGTTGTAATTTAATCCTTTTGTTTAATTTTGTAACATTAACATTTAAAGATGTATTGCAGAAAATATTGTCCTTGTGGGAAAAAAATACATTTCAAGAATAGTTGTGACAGCAGTAACATCGTGTCTGTGTTTCATTATTCCCCTTTACAGGGGTGCAACATGTGTCATTGTAAATTTTGTTCATTATGTTTTATTTTTTTTATGCTTCTAATTTACAGCATGGGTAAGAGGGAAAAAACCCTCCGCATGTCCGTAACAGTGTTACTCTATAAAGATCTGCTCACTTGAAGGTCGGCAAAGCCACGGCTGTTCTTCCAGGTCAAACAGAGCAGCATGTACAAGAAGAAAACAGAAAAACACACACGTAGGTCTGGTGGATTGATAGTAAAGCTGACTGGGACACTGAAGTGGTTTTGTTGTAAATGTGCAAACTGACCGAAACGTTTTTCGTGTTCTTGCTGCCTCTAGAGCAAGAACAAAGTTCTCGCTTCTCATGGAGGATAAAAGAAGCTGAAGAACAAAGCAGGATCAGCTTCAGGTTTAACATCAGGTGGAGTTTTGGTTGTTTTAAGCCACATGACCAGAAGGAAGAAGACGACCTGTTGGGTGGGTTTGTCTTTGTTGTAATTAATGGAAGATGTCGCAACGCGGTCGAGGCCTTCTTCGCATTCCACCTGCTCTGCTGCCAACCAGATAACGGTTTGGCTGTGGAAACGCAACAGATTTACTGCACCAAACCATCCTGCAGCGACCCAGACCCACTGGTGGAAATGGGGTTTAACCACCGCAGCCTACCTGAGTACTGCCGCTGATCTGGTCCATCCCTTCTGAGCACAGTGAAGCATCTCCTCGTGGAAACTTCCATGATAGAGGTTCTCATCATGGCTGTGCAGAAACTGTGTGATGCTTCATGTCAGCATGGAGGAAAATCTCCAAGGAATGTTTCCTTGAATTAAGGCAGTTCTGGAGGAAAAAGGGTCCAACCCGGTACCAGAAGGTGGTCCTGGTTCTGTTGGGAGATGACAAACAGTTTGTCTTCAGTCTGCTGGAAGAAGTGGTGAGATTGCGTAATCTTTTTCTCCGTGACGTTTCTGCACAGAGCTGTTTGCATCATTTAGTGAATTTAAAGGAAATTTCAGCCAGTAGCTAAACAGACTTTTGACTCCATTCAGCTTGATGGTGGGAGCCTATTTGTCATGGCATGGGGGTTACATAGGAGGAAAAAACAGCAGGTGAAAGATGAAAGTGAACGCTCATGAGCTCCAGCATGGGAACATTGCCTTGGAAGTCAATTCGTCAGCCGTGGCGGTCCGCGATGTGCAGCACGATGTAATATTAGACACAGACATCATTTTATTTTATGTGCTCGGTGGTTCTGAAAGTGTTGCGTGAATAAATTAACGTCAGGGAAAAGGCCAGCTGCCACTTTGTCTTCGACTTGGTGGTCGTCCTGTTACCGTCCTCGTCGATGCTTCACCGGCGTGAATCCTGCAGTGAGAGGTAAAGTAGGAGCCCAGCAGCTGTGGATGACATTTAAACCAGAGTGTGAATCTATAGATGCTCCCAGGAGAAGGACGTGACAAGCTAATATCCAGCAAGAAATGCTAAAATCTCGGCTAGTGAGGTATTAATATGCAGGGGTTTCTGTCTCCTCTTAGTGTCAGCCTGGACCTCAGGGACCACAAGGAGCAACTGGATTGCAGATCTCAGAAATCAAGAGGAACCTAGTGGAGTTAAAAGACTGAAAAACACAGAAAAAAATGTCTTAAAATCAACTTTAAAACAAACAGGGAGCTTTAAAAGGGATCAATGCTTCGAAGAATCAACCATAAAAAGCTGACGACGCCTCTCATCTTCAGGTTTAAGGGTCTCGTGTTTTATAAGCAGAGAAACTGGAGCAGAGTGTGTTGACAGCCGCAGAGCTACAACCAACTTCGCATCATTTCAGCTTGTAAATCTGGTTTTAATCACGACCAGGAAAGTCCCGTTTTTCTGGGAGCGTCCATAAATCTGACGAGGTGCTGAAATGCAAACTCTGGCGTTAGAAGTAATTAAACTCTGACACTTCGCAGTCGCAGAATGCTGTTGCACAAGCTGCATTTTACATTCTTCCACGACGAACAGCGTTTTTCTCTGCTTATCTCACACTCCTGCTGTTTAGGAGGCATTAATGATGCTTGCATGCTGGCTACAAGCTGTTTGTCTCTTTGGTGATTAGTTTTTACTGTTGCTGGTTTCAGAACAGCAGGAACATGGAGGTAGAGGGCGGCAGGATTGTTTAGGGCTCTTCAGACATTTATGCATCTTGTGTGTGTGTTACGGAAATGTGTGTTTTATGTGTGTACAGTGTAAATTCTCTTAATGCAAAACTGAAATAGGTTTTGGTTTGTCTGGCTCTACGAAGGGAGGCTGGGGTTTCAGGTTTCAGAGTGAAGATGATTTAATTTACCATCAAAATCAAACATCAGCGGGTCGGCAGGGCAACAAGCCACGAGTTAAAAGTCAAAGCAAAGCCAGGCGATACTGCAGTTTGCTATCGATCCAAAACCAAGTCCAGGGTAAGTATCGTCGATACCAATACTTATACTTTCGCTTGAAATTATAATGAATTTGTTTTTACTACTGATCTTGATAACGATCATAATAAAACACATTACAGGGATGTTTTTTATCAAAACATCTCTGTTAACAGGTTGAGAACTGAGAGTTTATAACTAAAGCTGTCCAGCATCATGAGCTTACCGATATCATCCGCCGTTATTGGCATTAAAATGTAATATAAATTATTCGTATTGGTTTTTACTGTTATAATGACAAAACTTTTACACATCTTGTACATACTGAACATCAAACTCTTCTGCTTTGTCTCCTCTCACTCAAAATGTCTAAATATGGGACGTCTGCAGCAATGCAGCATGTGCGCCGGTCTGTCGTGGTGAAGAAGGAGCTGAGCCAGAAGGCGAAGCTCTCGATTTACCAGTCGATCTACGTTCCTACCCTCACCTATGGTCATGAGCTGTGGGTCGTGACCGAAAGAATCCTGATCTCGTATACAGGCGGCTGAAATGGGTTTCCTCCGCAGGGTGGCCGGGCTGTCCCTTAGAGATAGGGTGAGGAGCTCAGTCATCCGGGAGGAGATCAGAGTAGAGCCGCTGCTCCTTCGCATCGAGAGGAACCAGTTGCGGTGGCTCGGGCATCTGGTCAGGATGCCTCCTGGACGCCTCCCTGGTGAGGTGTTCCAGGCACGTCCCTCTGGGAGGAGACCCCGGGGAAGACCCAGGACACGCTGGAGGGATTATATCTCTCGGCTGGCCTGGGAACGCCTCGGGATCCCCCCCCGCAGAGTTGGCAAATGTGGCTGGGGAGAGGGAAGTCTGGGCTTCCCTGCTTAGGCTGCAGGGAAGCCTTGAACGTTTTGGTAGATGTCCATCTGTGCAGTTGAGGACATCATCAAATGTGTCGTCACTTGCAGTCTAAGCAGCCTGTCAGTGGACTCGTCCACGTCTTTGAGTTGGAACTTCTTCACAATGTCCCCAGACATTAAATTTGCCATTTGCAGCAGCTGTAAAGCAAAGGTAACGTGAGGAGGAAGAGAGACGTCCAAACTCCAACCAATGTCGTCTTTTTGTCTTAAATGATTTAGTTTTCCTTTCCTTTCCTTTTTTCCAGGGGGAACTTGGCATATATCGGTATCTGCTGGTATTGTGATGAGTTGGACCAAATCTGTATATCAGATTTTGGGGGAAAATTTACAGAGTGTTTTGGGGCAAAAGGAACGATTGTGATCCTCCCTACTTATAACAACATCAGTACTGTATAGAATTAAAAGAAAAATCATTATTTTGTTTTTTCACACAATTGTTTGAGAAAAATAAAGTCAACAGTAGAAAATAGTTAAACAAAAGCAAAACCTGCTATTGGCTGGTTCTCATTCACATTATTTGGCTTTTTGGCCTCAAACCCCTGAGCAATAAAAATATTGATCTCATCATGCCAGTATCGAACGGCACAACTCGTATTGATCCAGTCAAATGAAGCTGAGATCGGCTACTTGAAGTCAATCAATCTCTGGAATTATGCATTTGGAGAAGTGGTCCCCAACCTTGGGTTTGGGATCCTGAAATAGGATTGCCCACCCCAAAGAGCACAGGGGGTCCCCGAGGCTTTGACCATTCAGAGTCATTGTGATTAATAATATTTTAAAAAAAGAATAAGGCTGTATGTCGTTAATTCAACAGCCAATCCAGTACTAATGGTGAGAATCTGACTAATGAAATAAAAACCAAGCATGGTTTTAGCTCAGGGTGGGCCAGGGCAGGGGATCCACAGCTTTTTTTGTATTTGAGCCCCTGAAGAGGTTAAGTGAACTGCAGAAATCCACTATTTGGCCAAAATACAAGCGTCCACCTGGATTTAACAACGCCAACAGGTGGAAGCCTCCTATTGGATCATTCCTGCATGCGGCTGAAGTACAAACTGAAAGTAACAAACGTGTCAGTCAGCATCTGTTTCAGTCTTTGACGTGGACTTTAAACGTCTAAAAGGGATGCAAATCGATGGAAAAAGGCGATGATGGCTGATGTGGTTCCATAAGGCCTTGGCAGCTAACGGTTGCAGAACATCACAAGCAACCCTCTCCCATGATCCTCTCTGATCAAGATTCAGAAGAGATTTTAGTTTTTCCGCCAGGACTTAAGTAGTTCTGTCCTCATTTATAATAACTTCAGATGAAGCAGCTTGAAAGCATCAAAGGCAGAAAAACTCACCTCATTTAAATTCCTTCAGTCGATGTGAATCCCATGGCGTCGTCCATCCTGCCTCACGTCTCCACCGCGGGTTTGATCAGGTCACTTAAAAAAAAAAAGTCAGATTTTGCTCATAATCATGAGTGTTTGGTGCAATGAAAAGATCAGTGTCCGTCATACAGGCTGTAGATCTTTTCCTCTCTTCGCTGTCTAGACTAACCTTTAGCTGTTGCCTGCAGACACCTCAGACTTCCCAATATTTATCCATCAAGCTGTGAAGTAATCAAATATTCCCATTTAAACAGCATTTCTATTTATTATTCAGAAATCGTTGAGCAGAATCTTCCTACAGCAGCGTAGGAATATGAGTATTTATTCATGTGAGACGCGTCCTGCTGCACTAAACAGCGAAACAGCAATAAGAGCAGACATCATTAAACCTAATGAGGGAAGGGTTTTCTGTTTTCATTTAGCGGCTGCTATCAGCTGGAGGGTTTGGAGGTGATGCAGATGCTGTATATGGACAGAGAATATTTCTATCTGAAAGATGGTTTAAAAAAAAAATTCACAGAGACATTTGAGGCGTTTTAGCTACATATGGTGTTAGCAGATGTTCAGCGGCAGTCGGATCCATTTGCAGCGAGGGTTGGGCGCCATCTGGACTTCCCTTTGTCACTTTACCTGGAGCACATTTAATCCCATCTAAAGAATTTCTGATCCGATCAAGAGGGGTGGTTTAAACCGTTTCATGATGGGATACGCAGGAAAATTGGACCATGCGATCACTCCAGTCAGGGTAGAGGTTGATGTCGTGTCTGCTCGTGCCTAAACCTCGCCGGTGTGACATGAAGCAGTTAGTTTCAGAGAACTCCAAAGAAAATGGCAACAGCAAAGCAGGCATGGGCCGTGGCTGAAACGCTGAAAGAGTTGATGGTTTTTGAGCATCTCAGTGGTTACAAGGCTCGGAACCAGTTTGTGACATTGTCCTCGTCTGGCTGCATGATTGGTCCAGATGCAGAGTAGTTTGAAGCAGGTTCAAAGCAGGTAGATGATGTCGTCTTCAACCACAAGCCTTTCACGAGAGCTAAACTGTAATGTCCTGATTTTCTTATTGTAGCGAACCGACAACAGTCTGAGTGTAAAAACAACAAGATGGAAGCAGAAGTTATGGAAATATGACAGAAGAAAACATGGGAGAATAAATGATGTGTGCAGTGGGATAAGTTGGCGTTGAATATTTAACAAAGTTAGAATTTTATCAATAAGTAGATTATATCCTCTGTAAGAGTATACATGTATTTCTATAAGAATTGATGATGTTTATGAACGTCCATCTTTGGTCCACTTTGAGTTTGTTTCCGTCTCGCGGTCTCTGCATCTGTCTGGTTTCTCCTGGTTTTCCAGTGATGGAAGACGTCCCTGATCCATCTTTTCCCTCCTTTTCTCTCCCTTAAACAAACTGAGCTGGGAGGAGTTAGGCAGAGTAATTCATCCTTCGTCTCCTGTCACGGCTTGTAATCCGGGTCCCAGAAGCCCGGCTTAGTCTGCCAGCTCCGTGTTCACGTGTCGCTGCGGCTCGGCACATGAAAACACGGCAAACAGCTGGAATCACTGCGTATCATGTTCATTTGCTGGGAGGCTTTTTGGATACGGGTCAGAAACAGACAGCAAAGCAGCTAACGGCACCGCAGCTCACTGTCAGGTAACATAACATAAAGTCGTCGTGGTTTTCAATCCAGTTCAGCCACACCTGTACCGGACACAAACCAGTTCTTCTGAACAAAACCAGCTCTTTTCACCACACTGGAGACAAGGAGAATTACTGCTAAATGTATTGTTTATTCAGAGACTCTGTGTCGGGGTGTCCAGTCAGTCCACGCGGGTTGCTGTCCTGCAGGTTCTCTCTGTTTCCTGGATCCAACAGTCTATGAAGCTCTGCACAATGACTGCAGGATTGGCCCCCCGGGACCGGCGGATTCAACTGTGTCCTGCTGCTTTTAACGACACATTTCAGCTCCCTTTCGTACGCAAATGTAAATATCTGTTATATGTCTCCGTCCTCATACTTCCATGTGTCTTTTACGTTGACATGGTTGTTGAGTCAGATCATTCACCAGACAGCAGTGCTGAGTTCAGAGTTCACCTCCGCATTCTGACACCAGCTGCTAGTGGTGATGCAGCACTACAAAGTATTTTTCAACCGTCTAAAAACACCAGAAGAAGAAGAATAAAACCACAACATCTTTTTCTTTTCTTCTTCTTCTGCTTTTGTTATGACCCAAACTCTGCTAGAGCAACTGAGCCGAACATAAGAAAGATCTGTGACAACGTGTTCACATGGACCAATACAGATTTATTGTACAATAGGGGAGATGAGGCAAGAACAGACCAGAAATGGCAATATAGTACCGAATAAGCTGGGGTGTAAGGATGCAGCTTAAAACCACAAAAGGCCTCAAAACAGCCAAACCAAAAGGAAAACAGGCATATAAAGCATTTTTTCCCCAAACAAAAGCAGCACCGGTTTAACCATAACAAAAAAACAGAGGTAACCCTACTGGTGTCACGCCCACAAACAACAAGATTTCAGAACTACAAAAATATCCAAACAAGAGAAAACAATGCTGCTCTGTCAAAGTCCACTGGAAATACAGAAAGTCCAAGTCCAAGTCCAAGTCCAAGTCCAAGTCCAAGTCCAAGTCCAAGTCCATCACCAAAGCAAGCTTCATGTAGACCACTACTAAGCCAGTGGTTGCCGTTGAGCGAAGGACTCCAGGTGTCTTTTAAGTCCCGGCCGTTAGTGGAAGCAGCTGAGATTGGAGCTCCAATTGTCCAATGAGCTGGGAGGAGATGAGCATGTGACGGTTTGGACCAATCCCAGCCAGGAGGCAGCAAACAGAGTTGTGTTTGAGAAAGTGACTCCAGGTGAAGTTTATCAGAATTAGCAGGCAGCTGTTCCAGCTTTTTTTTGTCAGGAGCGTTTTATTTGCCGGTTTCTGCGTCTTCTTCTTCCTGTTACTCTTCTTCTCTGGTTTGTTCCTTCCTCTGGTTGCGTCTCAGCTATACAAATGAACCCCCCCATGGTTTCTGGTGGTTTTGCTACGTAATGACCCCCTGAAAACAAACCAAAATCTGAGAATTACCGACTCAAGAGACGGATGAAGCAATCCGTTCATTCTGCGTCCAGCATAAACAGACTGCATGCATCTGACTGGCCTGCATGTGTTTGATAAATCATCCTGAAAACCAGACAATCACAGGATTCTCAGGAGAAAGGTCGGAAACAACACAGATGAAGCCAAAAGCAAAGACGAAGCTCTTTTCTCATACAAAATATCAGCCAAAGCAAACAAAAAGCGGTGTATGTCATGTGTTTCCCAGTGGGATACTTGGCCCTGGGTGGTTGTGCTGACATTTGCGGTCCCGCGGTTGCAGAGTTGTCTTTCAGCAGGATGCGAGGACTCTGCACAGACAGACTGGAATCAGGCGGCTTCGTGTGATCATGGAGCCAGTTTGATTACAGACACTTTGATAAACAAGTAAGCGACACTTCAAGCAGAAAATTTCCCTTGTCAATTTGAGTTTCTCCTCTTTGTCCCTTCACACAAACACACACACACACACACTCCATCTAATAAGTCCCTCACCGAGCTTCTGATAGAAGGCATTGTGCCGTGACTGCACCATAATAACCTCATCCACCTTTACCTGCCTGCTGGAGGACCATTTGTGGTGCAGACGAAGAGGAATGCGATGAAAGTCCTCTCACACTCTTTTTAAAATCAGTTTACAACAACGCAGGAAACTCTGCTTTTAATTTTCTTACTGCAATAAATGCAACACACATAATTAAGTAAAAGCTGAAATCATGTATCTCGTCCAAACAAATAACATATTTCCAACTCTTCGTATTTTCTAACGCCTGTTGCAACAACGGTAGCCGCCGTGGATCAAAAAGCTCCGACAGTAATGGTTCAACTATCGTCTCCTACTTCATGCCGTTCATTCAGATGAAGCGATTACCTGATTTATGTATGAAAGTTCAGCAAATAAAAACACACACAGTGAATTTACACTTATAAATGAACTCCACTGAGCTGATTAATTCTGCAGTAGTATGATAAAACTCTGCAGGAACTTCTGTCCATAATGACAGTTTAAATTTGCACGATGCTTCACACATTTCAATAATAATCATATTAGCAGAGTTAATATAAATAAGGAGAGGTTACGCTGCTCAGACTAGATACTCCTCGTAACTTTTTCCTCTTTTAATAAACAAGATAAGTAGCATTGAGCCTCTGCTGCCAGCTGTCAGCACAGACTTTGTGTTGTGATTCACTTTGTACGTACGTGTAAACTCACAAGGTCAGACAGTAATTGACCTGCCAGGGACTCACTGTCTTTGATTTAAGACCCCCTCCTCCCTGATATGCAGCACATATTCCTCTGCTGGGATAGAGGAGAAAATAAATAATGCTGCTTGTACTGGAGGAGAAAAACAACTGCAAGAAATATCTAAACAATATATGCAATAATAACAAAAATACATCCTGCAAGAGGCAAAAAAAAGAACGATGCATAAACTTACTAATAGAAACGTCGTTAGACTGTCACGTAACACCACTTGAAGGATACCGATTCACAACACCAATTAGAAACAAGACAGTCAATAAATAAATAAATAGTTCACATTTATTAATAGAGTATATGAAAAAACAATGATGGCTGCCAAAGTGTGGAACAATGATAAAGAAAAAGCAGATGAGAGGAAATAAATCTATAAAGTAAAACCTAATCAGGTAAAATAAAATTTAATGTAAAACATGAACAAATCAAGCATTTTCTGTTGTTTATTAGCAGAAATTGAGCTGCACTTATATATGTGTGTTATTGTTTGTGTTGCAGCTGCGATGGTTACCATCAGACGCCGACACGCTTCTTCAGTAAAACACCACACAATGCTGAATTAATGTCATGTCACATGTCTGGACATATACCGCATGGCCCCATCCACCTCCTAAAACACACACACACACACACACACACACACACACACACACACACACACACACACACACACACACACACACACACACACACACACACACATACACACACACACACACACACACACATTAGAATCAGTGCAAACACACCAATAATTCATGCTAACTGTCTTGTGTTAAAACACCAAGACAGTAGGTGTGTGCAGAAACACACACACACCTTTCATTCATAGTCCAGTCACGAACAGGGACCAGACGGTGGAGGCTGGCAGTGCCGTGTGAGTGTTTTGGCGCCGGTCTGGAGGCCTTGTGGACCCTACAGGCGATGGGAACGCTGTCCAACCGCAGGCCGGTCTGAATGTTTCTGGATGTGTTACACAAACAACACACAGATCAAAACACCAGGAAGTTGGAGCACACATATTTATTTCCCTCAAACATACCCTCATCTGTACAAAAAAACAGCGGCTAAAGTAAAGGCTGGTGCACCCACCCCCTGGCTCCCCTATCCCCAGAATAACAGCATTGCATGTTACAGTAAATCAAAAAGTTACAAAGAACAAATATTGCAATTGGCTGGGAATATTCAAAAATCTGGAAAATCCACACTCACAGAAATAATGTTTTAGTTATCAAGAGGGTTTACATCACACTTCTGTCACATTTTAAAGAGTTCCAAAAGCTGTCCCAGTCAGTGTCTCTGTCCCCTTTCAATTTATTGAGCATGGACTCATAAGAGTCTGTGTCTGCCATGGATTTGATCCAGTCATTTAACTCAGGGCACTTCGTAGTCTTCCAGTGTCTTAAAATGATCCTGGACGCTGTCACCAGACCGACCATAATGACTGAAAAGACTCCTTTAGTGACATTTGGCATCTGAGATCTGTCCCCCAATAAACACAGTTCTGGAGTCCGAGGGACCTCAGATCCGGACCAGGCACTTAAGACCTCCAAAACTTTAGTCCAAAAAGGTGTAACTAGAGGACATTCCCAAAGGCAATGCAAATATGTCCCCACCTCATTTTTACATTTCCAGCACAAATTATCCGGCATTAGTTTCATTCTGTGCAGTCTGGTAGGAGTATAGTAATATCTATGCAAAACCCTGTATTGTATAAATTTACTCCTAGCCTCCTTCACATATTTACCACTTTCTGATAGGATTTCTAACCATTTTTCATTTGCATATTCCCGTTTCAGATCCCTCTGCCACAAAAGTTTAATATTTGCTGTTTTACCGCTCAAATTATAATTAAACAATTTATAAAATTGAGAGGCCGTGTGACGATCACGTGGCATCCTGATATAGCCCAATATATCATTTTCAACTGTGTCTTCAAATTTAGAGGTCACACAATATTTGTAGATACTTCCAAAAGTTTGCTCTGTCTTCCAGTCCAAATGGACAAGTTAAATCGTCATAGGTCATAAATTGTCCATCTTTATACAAATCTCTAATAGTGCATATGCCACGTGAGTGCCACTGCTCCCAAAACACAGGCACTTTCTCAATACATATGGCAGGGTTATTCCAAAGAGAGGTATATTTCTGTGAGAGTTTTAACATTTTACGTACCTTCGACCAAACTTCACAAGAGTGAATAAAAACTGGGTTTGTTGTATCAGTCTTTTGAGACAATTTGTGTTTTGGATCAAACGGTGAGAAAATATCTGTTTCAATGTTTAGCCATTCTTGTCCATTCTCAGTGTCCTCCCAATATGTAACTAATTTAGCCATTTCAAATGCCAGGCAATACAATTTTGAATCTGGAAGGCCTAGTCCACCCTTTTCCTTAGGAGCATACAATTTCTGTAATTTTATTCTTGCCCTTTTGCCTTCCCATAGAAAATGTTTAATCATATTTTCATACCTTTTAAAAATATCTGATGGAATCGTAATGGACAACATCATAACTAAATAGTTGAACTGAGGGGCTGTGACCATTTTAATAAGATTAATCTTGCCCCATAATGTTAGTTTAATCTTCTCCCATTTTTCAAAGTTAGTTTTAATTTTTAACAACACTGGGTTAAAATTTAGTAGGGGTAGTTCTTCCAAGTCCTGACTGAGTGTCCATTTAAATTGGATTTTTTTCCACCTTATGTGGATAACAAAGAGCAGATAGCAGCATGGCCTCAGACTTAGTCCAATTTATTGTATAGCCCGAAACTTTTGAGAATGACTGTATAGTGTCCATCAGATGTGGTAATGATGTAAGTGGGTTGGTGATAAATGCTAAAATATCATCTGCGTAAAGAAGCAGTTTGTGTTCCTGTTGACCCCTGAGTATCCCTTTAATGTCCTTTTTTTGTCCTAATGCTCACTGCTAGGGTTTCAATAAAAATAATAAACAACAAGGGGCTGAGAGAACATCCCTGACGGGTCCCACGTGATAGGCCAAAGAAAGATGAAATTATGCCATTAGTTATCACTGTGGATTTTGGTTCTTTATATAGTATTTTAACCCATTTAGTAAAATGTGGCCCAAATCCAAAATTTGATAAAGCTGAGAAAAGAAAGCCCCATTCAACTTTATCAAACGCCTTCTCCGCGTCTAGGGAGAAGGCAGCTATTGGCTCATCTTTCGATTGGCTCAACCACATCAAATGCAATAATTTCCTAATATTATCCGAGGAAGAGCGGTTTTTCATAAAGCCTGTCTGATTTGGATAAATGATACAGGGAAAAACTTGTTGTAGGCGTAAAGCCAGCACTTTAGTTAGTATTTTACAGTCCAAATTCAGCAAGCTGATTGGCCTATAGTTTGATGGATCTGTACCATCCCTATCCTTTTTTGGAATCAGGGATATCAATGCTTCATTAAATGTGGGGGGGATCTGTCCTCTTTCAAAAGCCTCTTGATATACTTTTTGTAAGACTGGGGCAAGAATGTCTAGATACTCTTTATAGTACTCTGCAGGAATGCCATCATACCCAGGAGATTTCCCTGCCTTCATTGCTGATATTGCTTTTCTAATTTCCACCTCTGTTATTGGCGCTTCTAACCACTCTGCTTGTTCCTGAAGTAACTTAGGTAGACTGAGTCTGGAGAAGAAATGTTCACATTCTCTTTGGTTCTCATCATTCGACACTGTAGTTTTATATAGCATTTCATAATATTGTTTAAACACAGCATTTATGTCTTTTGCTGAGGTTACAAGAGAGTCTCCTTGTTTAATGGCAGGAATAGTATTTGAAAAATCTTCCTTTTTGACTTGTCTTGCCAAAACTCTCCCTGTTTTTTCCCCACCCTCATAAAATGTAGTTTTTAACCTGAATAGAGAATATTTCACCTTTTTATTATAAATTTCATTCAACTCAAATTTTAGCCCACAAATATCTCGCTATAATAAATAATCATATTGCTCAGACAAATTGTTTTCTTTCAATTTTATTTTTCTTTCCAATTCTTGAATTTTTAAAAGACTTTCTTTTTTCTTTTTTTAAGCATGCGCTATTAATTTACCCCTTCCATAAGCCTTAGAGGCTTCCTATACAGTTTGGATATGCTCTGTACTACCAATGTTTATTTGGAAAAAGTGTTTTAAATCTTCCCGCAAATGTTCTTTGAAAGATTTATCTTGTAGAAGTGAGACATTCATTCTCCACCTGGACCCTCCTATGTTCTCCAGTCCTATTTTTACACAGAGTTCAATAGCAGCATGGTCAGTAAGCGCTATGGTTTTTATAACACAGTTTATGACATTATGTAATAAGAGTTTTGAGATTATAAATAGGTCAATCCTTGAGTAGGACTTATGACAATGAGAGTAAAACGTATATTCCCTTTTAGAAGGGTTGATTAACCTCCACACATTAATAAGGTCCATATCTTCTTTTAACATATGAACTGCATCCCTTCCCTTAGAACTAAGTGAGCCTTTAGTTGTGCTTTTATCTAGAATAGGGTCCATCACTTCATTAAAATCACCTGCTAATATTATTTGTCCCTCCATGTCTCCCAGGACTTTATTTATATTATGGAAAAAGTGGGGGTCTTCCTTATTTGGTGCATAAATATTACAAAGTGTTACCTTTACACCCTCTACCATAGCTTGGACACATATCATTCTTCCTTCCTCATCTTTAACTTCCTTAATCAATGAAAATTGAATATTTCTTTTAATAACAATAATTACACCATTGCGTGCACTTGAATGGGAACTATGAAATATATGACCTACCCAACCCATTTTAAACCTTAACTCTTCCCCCTCATTCAGGTGAGTCTCTTGAAGAAATATTATGTCTGCTTGATTTGTTTTTAAATAAGTCAAAATTTTTCTCCTTTTAGTTGGATTTCCACACCCATTAATGTTCCATGATGTAAATTTTATACATTTCCCAGTCATCACAAATTACCAATCAAAATATATTTTAAAGCTGTAACCACACATTTAAACAAATAAATCTCGACATCTGTCCCCTGGGTACGAGCCTAACACTTGGGTGCTCCAAGCCATAAAATAAAAATAAAATAAGGTAAAGTAACCAATTTACCTGGAAAAAGAACATTTCCATCGTAAACAACCAAAATAATACAAGAAACAACTTAAAACCTGTCCTGTTAATGCTGCCTAGTGCAGCCAGATAAAGGTGAACCTAAAAAAAAAAACCTTATCAGGTCTGTGGGACGGTGCTCCGACAGCCAAACACGGCACTTCATGTGAGGCTCCTAAAGATAATCAAGCGGTTGCATCTGGGATCTCCTCCCGCTCCTCGTCCTCCTCTCTGCTATCATTTATAAACTTCTCCGCCGCCTTGCTGAGTTGAAGCTTACATTTTTGCCCTTCCACTTCACTCGCAGCGTTGCTGGAAACGCCAGGGTGTGTTAAACGTTGTGCTCTTGCAACTTTCGTTTCACAGCTGTAAACGCCTTTCTCTTCTCCGCCAGCTCTTTGGTCATATCAGGAAACACGGACAACCGGCATCCTTCCCACTCAAACCCACGTTTCTCCTTAGCTGCCGCAATAGCTTTATCTCTCGCTGACTGCCTCAGAAATCGAATAAGCACTGGCCTCGGGGCTCGGTTTGGATCAGGAAGCGGCGCAAGAGCTCGGTGGGCTCGCTCAATCTCAAATTCGGCATCATCATGCATTCCAAGACCCTCGACCAACATTCTCCAAACACAGCTGAAAAGTGTCCCATCAGTACCGATAGTCTCCTTCAATCCACCCACTCTCACATTATTCCTCTTACTGTGATTTTCGAGGGCTTGAATGCGATCCCATATCGCGTCCACCAGCTTGCTTTTCTCGCCATCCGTAGTGTGTAGCCGCTCCGAGGTGTCCTCTAGGCGGGAGATACGTGCCTCGGCCTCGGTTAACCTCTCCTGCATTGCAACCACTGTTGTGTTCAATTCGGTTATCGTCTGCTTTATTGTCGACACATCAGTAGCAACGATTTGCAGCGTATTACTCATTTTGACAACTTCAGTAAACAAGCTTGCCAGATTTGGGGGAGATGCAGATGCGTCGTCCTGTTCTTCTCCATGTGGAGGACTGCTGCGAGTGGCCACGCGGCCCGTGCCTTTAGCTTGCTTCGAGGCGGCCATTGCAGGATCAAATGGCTTATTTTTCTTTTTAAAAAATGGTGGTGATCTTTACACAACAGGGCTGAGGGAGACTGCCTTAAAGTGGAAGCCTCACATATTAATTAATTAACAGAATAGCATGTCGGAAAGCAGAGAGCTCCTAACCAGCTGCCATCTTGCACGCCGTGCCCACGTGACACCCATAGATTGGGTTTTAGATCCACTCTGGTCCTCCGTCAGACACCAACCAGCAGGTGGAGTCGTTCCATTTCCCGCCTTCTCTTTATGGCCTCCTCAGACAGCCTTTTCACCTTCTGACTTCCTTCCGTCATGACAAACTTTGGCTGGAAGACGAGGAAAAAGCAGCACAAAGCAAAGCCTCTGGGTTTATAGATGGTGGGGGGTCATAAAGTAAAGCGCTCCAGGTCACATGATCCCATGAGAGATGGATCCGCTTCTGCAACGTCTGGATTCTGGAGAGGGCTGTCACGGTTTGTGGAGGTGTGGGGACAGGATTGCAGGACAGAGAGTCAGGAAGCAGAAAAATTTGCAGGAAGAAGATTAAATCCTGGGCGGAGACATCCCAGGCGACTACAGACGATGAACCAGCAGGTGGAAACAGAAACCAAGAGGTTAAATGCAGAAAAACAACGAGACACAGGTGCATCCAGGTGAACTAATGAACAGGAAACAAGGCCGGACAGAAACCACTCCTAGAAAATAAAACAGGAAACAAGGCCAAAAAGAAATAACTCCTACAAAATAAAACACGAAACATGGCCGGACAGAAATCACTCCTACAAAAAAAACCCCAACAGGAAATAAGAACAAAAGACACTGAAAAAGTCCAGACCACAACAAAGGCAGCCCCCCCCCCCCCCCCCCCCCCCAGAGTGCAGATACATGTCAAGACCCCAGAAATCCTTCATTATAACTCACATCAGGCTGATGTTGGGGTCAAAGGTCACACAGACCCTTTCAGCGCTTCGTTCAGATGTGGCTGCTTTTAAAGAGCTTTATCAATAAAATGATGATGATGATGATGATGATGATGCCTGGCGGAAAAATTATCATGGATTATACAATCTGCAAGAACACATCCAGACATTCAGTCTTACTGATCATCCTTTCCTCCCTTATCACTTTATTCTCTCTCTTTCTCCTCGGCAGGTCTGGTGGGTGAGAAGGTCAACAGGACTTTTTGTGTTATCTCACTGTGTGTGTGTGTGTGTGTGTGCGATCCGTAAGAGGTTCACTAAACATGAATTCGGAACAAAACTAGGTTTAAGGAGGAAAGTTTGCCCCCTCTTCAACCAAACAGCTGAATATTTTAGCTTTCCCTCCAGAGCATAACCTAACTTCCTTAAAATCTTTTTGTCGACTCGTGCAGGTGCCTTTGTTTGGTCCGCATCTCTTATAATCAGGAAACCCAGCCGCCATCTGGACTCTCCAAACAACAAACCATTTTTCCTGTTCAGGAGCGCTGTCCCCAGCGGTTCCTGACACCCAGACACAGTGCTGCGACGTATGGTCTGAAAACGGTGGTTTGGAGCCGCAGTCGTGCAGCATTAATCAGCTGTGCATTAAGCGATGCTGCAGGGCGTCGGAGCATGACAACCAGGATGCACAGCTACAAGGAGACGCTCCAGACGGGCGGAATACAGAGATGGAAAGGTGTTTTAATAAAGAACCTCCACAGGACGGGAGCTTTGATGAGATCTTGCAACGCACGCTGATAATGTCATTCAGTTCACCCATGAAAGGAGACCTGAAGAGCGGCAGCTGGTGGGTGTCACAGTCCACCACCTGAGTCACTGCTGGGACCAGATGTTTCCGGCAGCATGTGGGAATCTCTGAGTCCGGGAGTGTGAGAGACAGCAGGAACTCCTCTCAGCTCGAAATAATCTTTTTATTAACATCCCCATGAGGTGTGGAAGTGCAAGCGCTCATCCTCCCCTGATGGTAGGAGGTGTTTCATTACCGATGACTGGCTGAAGTGCCTGTCTCCTTAGGCAGAGTGTTTCTGCCTCATTATGTAAATAAGCAGGTGGTCTTTCAAAACATGGATTTATTTCAGTGTATTAGTTCATTATGATGCTCTTATTTCATTATTAATGATGTTTCTGTTGTCAGTGATTAAGAAATTAAAATGTTGCTTTCATGTGTACATAAAGGCACACCAGAAATGACTAAAGAATCAGTCAGCTTTTCACCTGCTGGTGCAGATATTACTACAAATTAAAACTGTTGAAAATTGTAGTAAAAATCTCTATGTTGCATTTTATAATTTACCCAATGGGAAAAGGATTTAATAAAATAATTTTGGCACAGTTTATCAAGCCATATGTGTTTACTTTTAATTTTGTCAGTGTCTGTCTTCCATACGGATGATGGACAGCTTTATTGAAGCAGATGGAAAAATATCATGAAAAAAAAGGGGAATTTGCACCATTTCTTCCATTTAGGCATCAGAGCAGCAGTTTCTCCAGGAGTTTTGTGAAGAACCAGACCCCCACTGAGAGGTTTCAATAACTTCAGGGGGCTTTTATGTGGCTGAGTCTGGTTGTGTTGAATGAATCCCTCATGGGCGACATGATTCAGCTACAGAGTTACTGATGGAGGGTCTTGACCTTTTCCTGCAAGGGTCCCATGCTGGGTCCCATGCTGGGTCCCATGCTGGGTCCCTGCTGTCCTGCGCCCGGTGAAGTCAAACATCCCACCTCCTGCTGCACGACCCCCTGCAGACACCATGATTATCCTATCTCTGTTAAAAGGATAAAAATCTGGCTATTTTAGTCGTAAAAATCCAATTGATGATGAGCCAACATGATTTATTTTATTTTGCACATTTAAAATGTTTGTTTATTGTGTGCAGCATTTCAACTTTCAGCCTCAACATCCAACTCCACCTCAATCTATATAATGATATAATAAAACTAAACAAATATGAGGGAAATAAACTGGAATGAAATAAAATGCATTTAAAAATTAAATAAACAAATAAAAAAAAAACCTAACATTCAAAGATAAATAAAAATAAAATATATCATATATAGAATATTTAAGTTTTATAAAGATAAACTTTAAAAAGGTCAGAAGGGGTTAAATGGTTAAAAATGTATGCTATAAAAACAGCTCTGTCGCTAATGCTGAACAAATCTACAAAGATTCAGGTGACATGCACACTGAAATGATCAATACTTCCGATCATTCACTCCCTGGATGAATTTTATTTACCTATTATCTATAAATCCCGTCTTTCTGTTTTAATCTGCTTCTAATTTATTCTCCTGTCAGTAACTCTTCTCGGTAAGAAGTTTCCTGGGAGAATAATTAAATATTTACCTGAGTTTAAATGACAAACCAGCCTTATTTTTAGAGCAAAGCCACAAGATTTTTAAAGTAAAAGGTCACATTTAGAAAGTCTTCTGCAGTGTGTGAAGAGAAGCTGATTGTGTGTCCGTCAGACCATCTTCAGAGGTAAGTAGAGACAGAAATCTGTTGTCATTTTCAGGCTTCATTGGGCGTATGGCAGTGATATTCCTAAACCTAACAAACACAGATCTGGTGGCGTAAAACTCAACTTAACTGTTTTTGTCTAAACATCAATTTAAAAAAAGCTTCTGGAGAAAGAATTAAGCTACGCTACTGAGAGAAAATCAGCTTATTTTTGTGATTTGCAAACTGTAAACTAACTGAGTGGCTGTATGCAGTATATAGTCTGTAAAGCGTATAAATCACCATGGACCTTCACGTCTATGAGGCTACAGATCAGTTGACAAGGAGCCTTATAAACTGATCTGTGCGTAAATGAACAAAAAGCGTTGCTGAAGTTGTAACTTTCTCCTCCACAAGTGGACTGTAGTCCTTAAATTAGCCCAAAGCTAACTCTTTCATTGAGTTTTCTTTGCTAGTGGTGTTGTGTTGTTCATGAACGAGCCGGGTCACAGATCCAATTCTTTATCTTGAAAGAGAAGAACCAATTCCTGACTAAAAGAGTCTAATCTTTAAAAGAAGCAAGACTTTATTTTGATGGTCAGTTTCATTCAGTGGAAAGACCAGATCACACCACGATGTTAGGCCGTTTTCAGACGGGAAGTGTGCTGATACAGAGCTGGGGCATCATTTATGAAGCTGTCGCACAAAACCCGGCGTACGCCAACTATAGTCAACTTCTGGGATTTATAAAAACACGACTTGGCGGTAAAATGTCCCTACCTCCACACCAACTCTGACCCTGCCATATGCACAAAATCTGGATAAAACGGCAACACCAAAGGCAGAAAATAAAACCAAAGAAATGGTGTGAAAATTGAGACATTTGTTCAAAATCAAATCTAAACTTTCACACAGAATGTTGTACATTAACAGTGTTTACAAAAATTGAGAAAATGTGTGTTTATATTGTTCCTCCACCATGTAAAACATCAACCAGTAAAATATGTCCTGAAACGAAGCAGTAGTACGTGTTATAAAAGCCAGATCACACAGTAACTTCATACAGAAGTTACATCTTCTGTACGACAGTTAATAAGTCGTACAAAAGCTGCCATACTAATAAAGGTGTAAATGAATAATTGCATTAAAGTGATGTGGACACCCGTCATCAGGCTGATCAGGGTGTTTCCTCTACTTGCAGATACAGAACATGAAGTGATGGTTTGATATAAAATGCAACCAAATGCATAAAGGCACACAGTGGCTTATCTGTCCCTGCTGGTGAACATGGTGCTTGGAGACTCTGGAGTCGAGCCCGGCACCTTCCAAAGGGAAGTGATTGACAGGTCGGTTCTGCTCCTTTTCCCAACCCAGAGAGCAAAGCAACAGAACTATGTGCGCCAGAGCCAGACATGCTGTGGTGTAGCGGCCATCGGGCAGATGAAGTGCAGGTGGAGGTGCCTCCATGCACAGGAGGAAACCTGTTGTACAGCTGCAGATAGTGGAGGCGCTACATAACATGGTACTAATGGGAATGTGTCACGTTCCCCTGAAAGGATCTCAAACTCATCCTCTTATGTTGGAACCAAACTGCTGCTATACTCAGCATCTAGAAGTGATCCAACACACCAGAGGTGGAGAGTTCTTATTTATGCAAAATGATATATTTGTGTGTAATTTCTGTCAGGGTGGTGTTTATTTCTCCTCATCTCCTGCACCTCCTCCTTATTGGCAATTACAGCGTCCTAGGCGAGGACACGCCTGCTGGGGGGCACAAGGTGGAACCACTGCCTCCCCCTCTCCAACCAAAGCTGCAGCGCTGCAACCCAGCTGGGACACACAGGAACACCAGTATGTTCCCAGTAAATAAACTGGAGTCAGAGACGTCTCATTTGTGTGCGTTTATTTTATAAAATGAAACAAAGGAGAATTTGGAGCATTTGGTTCCAGCGTATCTCCGGACTCTAAGCTTCTAATATGTGGGAGTGAGCAGCAGTCCCTCCTTCCTCCCTGGCAAACATCCTCCTCCTGTGGACGAAGATACACTTTCTCCTTACATTTTATTGTCTGGTCATTTTTACTTTCGTACTTCCGGTGGTCTGATGAGACGTTGACGGCATCTGTCACCTGCTGACACTCCTGCTGAAACTCCTGGCGGTGGTGATGTCCATCCCGTGTCCACCAGATAAAATATTTTTACATTTTACAACCTTATCCTGCCTCATAAGAGCTGAACTCCCCATCACTAGTTGCCATTGTCGTCTCAGTATTTAGCTTCGTCTAAATTTGGGTTCCTTAGGCTACATTACTAATAAGGCACACGGAGACGAGGCAGTGGCTGCTCATTCCCTTCTTTTTACTGGTGATAGATGTACTAGAACACCAGAGCGCTACAGACAAGAACAGCCGAGCACAGAGTGCTTGATCAAATACACCACAGTTGCTCGTTAGCATAGGTAAGGGATAATAAGTATGGGATGATATACTATCATCAGTGCTGTCGAGGCTTTTTGACCCACGGTGGCTGCCGTTGTTGTTGAAAAGGTGAGGCGGAACCATAGACCGTGTATGAAAGATGGACGAAGCCTCCGACGGTTAAAAGTGAAGCCGATGCTGAAGTGCATAAAACTGCAGTTCCCAATTCATCCACTAGGGGCTGCAAAACAGAACGAATCCCCATAGACTCCCATGTTTAAAAGACCAACTTCACAGCAGAAATAAACATGTTTATAGCAGAAATAAACATGTTTACAGCAGAAATAAACATGTTTACAGCCTGGTATAAAAATCCATTTTAGGTTTAATAGGTCAGGTTTACCTTCATGACAACTGTGGAGGAGTGAAATTTTTTCGTTACTCGTCCGTTTAAAAGTAATTTAATCTCGAAGTTCGACACATTTAGGGGCGTGTCCTTTTGATTGACAGGTACCCGATCTCCCACTTCAAGTAAGAAGATTGCAGAAGAACGTGACTTAGCTTTAACCTGCTTACCTCTGTTAGCTGGTTAGCTCCTGTTATCTCAGGGTTAGCTCGGTTAGCTCTTAGCTACAGGCAGCTCGGAGTTCGCTTGATGTCAATCATCCACCATGACGCTCACAGCCCCCCTCTCAGCTCCACCTCTTTGCCCATATTTGTATTTTCCGGGCGAGACGACACTCATGCCCCTGCCAAGATGGCGATGGTAGAAACCGCCCACCGAGCTTCAATTCAGCTCTTCAGAAACCTACGGGTGACGTCACGGAGGCTCCGTCCATCTGTCAGTGCATTATTCGTTTAAAAGTGACACAGTTTTAACATTGAATGGAAGCAAGGCCTCTACATACCGGGAACACTACAAATGCGAAGAAACGACAATATCATGCTAATGGGGTAAAAACAAAGAAGAGGCCCTGAGTTGATCCTGTTGTAGAAAAGAGAACTGGTTTAGTCCAGGATCTGAAGCTGGACCATGGCTGCTTCAGGACGGACTTCAGGACGTCTGTGGGACAATGTGAGGATCTGCTTCAGCAGCTAGCTTGAAGAAGCAAAGAAAAATAAGACAATAAGATGCTCGGTCATGGTCGCCATGGTGATACCAAGTCTTAGAGAAGTAGCAGCGAGAGAGTGACACTTGCAAACTCGAGATCGGTTCTGGTGACGCTGTCCAGAAATCTTCTCTGAGTGGTTGATTGTTTGTAAAAAAATCCACCTCAGTTAAAAAAAAAAACAAAAAAAACCTCCTAAACCCGCTGGACAGAATTTCTTCCCTGATGTGACAAACATTCTTCTGGATTTAACATTGACACCGTAAAAAAATATTGGCATGTGAATTATTTGGAGGAAATGTTCAGAGTATGTGTGTAAAGGCTTTACGGCTTTTAAATGTGTGTATTTGGTTGCTTTAGATGCCGTCCGCAGTATCGATTATGCACATCTTGGGACGAATGTTACATTTTGCAAATGCAACATATTTCCAAGATTCAACGTAAAAAACATTCTCTGAACCTGCAGGAGAAGCAGAAATTCAACTTTCCTCCAGTTTCTTTCACTTAACCTGCAGCTTGGTTCCACATACAGTAAAGAACAAAGTGTGTGTTTGTACTGTATGAAAGACGTGGACATGTTTGTGTGTCTGGAGGTCATCGTTCCATCACACACATCATTAATTTAATTAATTTTGCCACCGTGGCACAGAAAGGTCTCCTCTAAACAAGGTGAAATGGGAGATTGAAGGACACTCCACAGTCTGAGGGACGACCGATGAGTTTGTGTTTCCTCATATTTGATGCAACTCTCTCATCTGGGGTAACGTAAAGCAACAAAACGCTGGAAAACAAATCCTCCATATTCCAGCTAAAGCAACACTTTCCTCCCGAGGTCAGGAAGTTTTTCAGCAGCTGACCTCGTCACATGTAAGACAAGCATGAAAATAAAACTGAAATATAAAAGACAGACCACATGAGAAGAGTCAGGACATATTCTCTGGTTCATTTCCTCCACACTGTCCCTCCAACATCCACACACTCCATCTCTGTCTGTGTTGGAAGAAGTCAATCTCTCCCAGGCTGCTTCTGTAATCGATAGGCAGCCTGATATTACTGTGGGCTGGTGGTGAGTTATTCCTCCACGCCGAAGCAGGAGGCTGATGGAGGAGGGCGAGCGTCGCAGGTGGCTCAGGATGAATCTGAGCACTGAAGCGTTGGCTCTGCATTGGATCTCAGGAGGCAAAGACTGACTGATATTATGAGAAATACATGTGTGGGACAATGTGTGAGTCAATGTGGGCATCGGGGCCGGTGTGACGCTGCACAGAGGTTCACGTTCATTCTTTTTTATCTCCAGCCATCAAACTGTAAAGGTAGCGAAGCGTCCTGCAGCAGATGGCTTTAACCAGGTCCAACACCAGGTCCAAAACCAGATACCAGATTACTCTGAAGTCTGGATCATTTCCAGAGTCAAACCAAAACCAGTTCTGATCCAAACTTGGACCACAACAGTTATAAAACCCAACCAAATCAAGTCCAAGTTCTGAAGCAAAGCTGAACAACAGCAGGTAGCAAATCCCCCAAAAGGTTCAAGTTTGTTTTGTCATCATTTGTTTTACAGACTAAACCAGTGGCCATCTTGAAGCAGAGCCATTTATCTGCCACCGTCTGCAGCAGGATATCTGGCCTGATGACGTCAGACGGCGACCCAAAGTTACCGATGAGCGTATCCGATCTGGAAGTTACTTTGTTTATCATTAGAGATGCACCGATACTGATATCAGTATCGGTATCGGCTCAATACTGCATGTGTACTTGGTATTAATAAAAGTGTACCGACACCACACTAGTCAAGCTCGTGGAGATGTGTTTGATGACATGCTCCAGACATGTTTTAAAAGAAATAACTGCCTTGAATGTTAAAATGTGACATTTTTTGTTCCACTAAAAGCGAGATCTTTGTTTCAAAACCACACATTTATAGTTGTATTTAGGTAAAATGTGCCAAATCAGAATAAAACTTGTTGAAATGGTTAGATCTGTAATGTTATTATATTTGTATTGGTGAGGTAACTTCAGAAAGGATGGCTCATTTATTACATCCTGATTAAATCTTACACAGTTATAACAGCAATAATAACCATAGTCACAATAATGTTCACATAAACACATCTGGTATTGGCAGATATTCACATTTCAGATATCGGTATCAGATCGGAACTCCCAAAAAGTGGATCGGTGCGTCCCTAGTAGTAAATCTGCTTGTTAACTTTACCGTACATATTCCACACGGTCTTCTGCTTCCTGTTACTGTATCTCTTCCACCTAAAGGTCTATTTCTTCTGACCTGGTCGGCAGCAAGACTCAGGAAGGCTGTATTTTCATCCTAACACGCTGTTTATATGCAGGGTGTGTCTATCAGGTATGCACTGCTGGAGGGGGAGGAGGAGAGCCGGGAGAAGAAGCTTATGAAATAAAAGAAATGAACAACTCCATTTGTGTCCGAACGTTTGGATTGGTCAGAGTTTTTACAGATTTACAGTAAACTGAGGGGTCTAACTATGTGTCTTTCTGTTCATGATTACAGAATGTATAGACTACAATCAGGACGAGGAACTGCTTCACCCAGAGGAACATGTCTCTGAGCAACATTACCTCCTGTAGCTTTAAACCATGACACTTTGGTTCCAAGCAGGACAAGTTGATGGATGGATCCATGTTGTCATGATGTTTCCAGCAGATTCTGATCCTACCATGTGAATGTGGAGCTGAACTGGAGACTCATCAGACCAGCAATGTTTCTCCATCTTCTATTGTCCAGTTCTGGTGAGTCTGTGTGAATTGTAGCCTCAGTTTCCTGTTCTTACAGACAGGAGGGAACCCGATGTGGTCTTCTGCTGCTGGAGAACATCTGCTTCCAGGCTGGACCTGTTGTGTCTTTAGAGATGATGTTCTGCAGATCTTGGTTGGAACCAGTGCTTACTGGACTTCCTGTTGTCTTTCTATCATCTCCAACCAGTCTGTCCAGTGTCCTCTGACATCACCAAGACATTTTGGACCAACGTGTCATGTGCAAAGTCACTAAAATCTTCTTCCTAATCTTGATGCTCACTTTGAGCTTCAGCAAGTCCTCTTCACCATGACAGCATGTCTAAATGTGTTGAAAAGCTGCCATTTGATTGGCTGATTTGATTTTTGTGTAAACAGAAAGGTGAGCCTGATAAACTAATTTTGTTACATTTTTAACATTCACGAGTTCATATTGATGTTAAAATGTGCCTCTAGGTTCGCTTCAGATGATCTAAAATGACCAGGAAAATCTCCACCTTCGTCATGGTGACTTTATGTGAGAAACTTTTTTAAAGGGAGCCTTGTTGTCGCCTTGTTTCTGTGTTGTACATCTTATCAGGCCGAGATAAGCCCTCTGTCTTCCCCTCGGCGTTCCTCCTCTGCTCCGGAGGAGGCATTAGCTCCTAAATCACCTCAGCTTTTTGTCAGACACAAACGATCTTGTTCTCCCCGTCAGGAAGCAGCTGGCAGCAGAGAGGCAGGACGGATACACGGCGAACCACAGACACCAGATTAAGCTGCGGATTAGCTATTGATCCTCCATGCAAACTCTTTCTTCTCTTCTCTGATTTGGTTTCACTTTGCTGAAGCTCTCGGCTGCCGGCTCGCTGTCACACCTGCATCCTGCCAGAAGAAAATCTGAGCAGATAAAGCAAACAGAGGGTCTGATTTGCTAATGAATCCGTCCAATCAGCAGCAGCTTTGGCCCGGCTCTCAGAGCTGATAAGACGCAACGGCTGTATTTGAAATTGACCAATCAGCTGTCCTCTGAGTTCAGTGTCGTTGTGGAGAAAAGCAGCTTGCCAACCTGCTTCTTGGCTGTAATGGACATCTGCGTTCCTGCAGCATGAACTCATTTAGAGTCTAAAGCAGCGGTTTATTTCCACCAGGAAACAAACATGTTTACAGCTCAGCTCCTGCCAGTCAGAGTGAAACATCTTACAGAAGCGACACATTTCCTCCATCTTGGGTTTCTTCAACCAGTCAGCCACGGTCCATGTTCAACACATCCAGAGTGTTGATAGCCAGTTGCTAGCATGTGCTAAGCATGACCTGCAACATGACGCTCCAGCCGTGAAGTCGGGTTTCTCAGCCTCACTGCCGTGCAACAACTGACAAACACCAGAAGAAGAAGAGGCATAAAAAACAACTGTGTCTTATTCTGGTGCTTTTAATTTGGTGGTTTCTGCGTCATCTTCTTCTTCTTCTTGTTCTTCTTCTCTGGTTTTTGCTTCTTTCCCCATAGACATCATATATACGTAGACGCCTCATTGAGCGCTGGAGAGTGAATCAGCGTCGTCGCCATATTGGATGGGTCTCTGATGTCGAGTTTTGCTGCAGCGTCAACGTAGTTTCCCCACAGAACTGTTTTCTGTGGAACAACGCGTATATATTACACACAAACAAAACACTTTTCTACATTATAAATAATGTTAACACGGTGAATAATCTACTAAATGGAAATGATAAACTTTACTCCTATGAGGTGTTTATGGATAAATATGATCTTGATGTTTCACAAAGAGAGTTTTACATGGCAGCATAATTACCTCCGCCAAGGAGGTTATGTTTTTACCGGCTTTATCTGTTTGTCTGTTTGTGTTCGAGATATCTTAAAAAGCTGTGGACGGATTTTCACGAAATTTCAAGACTTGTTGGAAATTTTTTCTTTTTTTCATTTATTTTTAGTTCATCCAAAACAACATTAAAATAAATACAAAATAAGACCGCCAATTAAATTTGGCTTGAATGAAAAGTTGCAGAAAGAAGAGCAATCTTATGATATCTGCCCCTAATTAATTTCATAATCATCTTATTTCCATTCTTATTATACATTTTACAATATTCACACACAAAATCTAGTTGTTCCAAAATTTGCATTAATTACGCATTACTAAATGTGAAAAGGAAGAACTGATTTAATTTTGGTGGCGATCTAGATCACCGTTTGGATCCAGGAACTTTTTAGACCTTGGCTTAAGTTTATGTTCTTTGAGTGTTTTTCTGGGTAACTTTTGATTTTCAAAGTTTTGATAAAATACTTTATTTTCAGACTTTGTAAAACTGTATCTCTATATTGATAAATTAATAAATGTAAATAAAAGAAAGAAAGAGTCCGCCGTAGTCGAGCGAAAGCAGCAACTATTCCCGTATTTTGTTCAGCATACAGTTGCAATAACCGGCAAAATATTATAAGCAGATCGTGTGGAATTACATCTTCCAAGGTTGAAAAAGAATTTATTTAACCAGATAAAAATAGACAAATCCAAATACATCAATAAACAATCAAACATGTTAGTATCAAATTCATTTATACATTTATTAATATTGTAGCTACCTTATGTCTTAGTTAAATAGCATATAAATATATTTTTGGATAAAAGCATGTTGTGTTTAATATTTTACAGTGATCTGTATCATAACAATATCTCTGTCCTTTGTAACAAACCAAACTTGTGGTTGGACCTACACCTTCCAAATAAATGCACCGTCAGCTCGTATAGGCAGCGTGAGACGATGCGGTGTCTATGTATGTTTATGTCTACGCCTTTCACTGGCTGTGTGTCAGCTATACAACTCAACTCTGCCCCCGGTGGTTTCTGGTGGTGTTGCTCCATGACGGACAGCTAAGGGATGCAGGAGACAAACAAAAACGTCCGTCCGTCCATCTGTGTATCCATCTTCTGCGTCCAGCATAGATGGGCCTTAGAAAGCTCGAGTTTACCACCGACTTTATCTGATGGTCCAGTTTAAATTCACCGAAACAAAAACAAGTCAAAAGAGCCACATCGACTGGGGAGGAGCCACTGGACACAAAAACCTCTCTATAGAGCTTTCTACTGATCGAATCATAAATCATTGTTAGATCTCTGATTTGAGGAAACATTTGATGGAGAAACTGTTTGACAGCCACATGAACGGATTGTGTTGTTGTGTTTGTTGATGTTGTTTCTTTTATTTCTATGGACCATTTTGTCTGTACCGAATAAAATAAGATAAAATAAAACCTTCTTCTGGTATTTCTGTGTTCGTTTAGCTGCAAACCATAAACTGGAGCCAGTTTTGGATCAGGAGATTTTTGGTTGCTGGACGTTCCAACAGTTTCCAGCTCATTGCAAACTTTTCCTGCCAGAACCAGTTTTCCGTCAGAGATTGGCCGTTTGGGTTTGCTGTGTTGTGGGAACTGACGGCCTTTTGACCAGCAGATGTGTCGAAATTACTCCGTCAATCATAAAAATCCTCCTCTTCCTCAGATTTGTTCGAAGCTTAAAGGACTTCTGCTGAGCTGGTCAAACTCAGATTTTTTCTTCAGGGGAATAAAAGAAATAAAGAAACTGAGAGTTTGCAGATTAAAGTAGAAAAAGGTTTTTTTTCTTTACCTGTCATTTTAATCCTCCATGTCAAAGCCTGCAGAGTCGAACTCAAGCCGAGAGTCGAAGCTCTGAATAAAACATGGACTCTCCCAGCAGCCGACCTGCACAGACATGTAAACACAACACCTTGCTCCCTAAAGGTGAGAATTTATGGTGGATCTTTTCCTTTTACACCCCCACCCCCCACCTGACACTTTCATTACAAAGTAAAATATCAGGGAAATTGGACGTTTCCCTCTTCTGGGGATCAGGTAGTCGAATGTTGGCAGAGGCTGAGATGAGAGAGGCGGGCAAGCTTTTCAATAACAAGGTCCAACTCAGCGCCTGACTAATCCTGACATATGACAGACGGCCGTTCAGAAAAGAAGGATGGCTGCAGTTCATGCTGCAGTCCCTGGAGGAGGAGGAGGAGGAGGAGGAGGAGGAGGAGGCTCTAGGATTCTGGATGGGATGAGGCCTCCAGGCTGAATGGTCCGCCTGAATTTAAATTGCGGCTCAGAGGATTAGAAATGACTCCTCATGAAGGCAGCAGACTCAAACTTCAGTGTTTCACTTTCTGTTTTCATACAAAGGTAACATCTGCTCAGAGTACCTAAAATATTCCTTATATGCAGCACAAAGCGATGTGACATGCAGCTTTACTACCAGTCAAGTAAAAATGGGAATGAGTGACAGAAAAAAAATAAAATGTAGAAAATTAGGGTGAATAATTGTAAAGATGCTGCAGGTCCTGTCTTCCAATGTGAAGTTAAATGTGAGGAAAGGATGCAGATGTAAGATGAACAGGATGCAGATGGATTGTAGAAAGTCTAAAAGTCCCATCTGCTTGGCTGCCAGTTGGAACCTCATCAGGACCACGTTCCTCTGCTGGCCTGGGTATGCTGCTGGATGAGATGGAAGAAGTGGCCGGCAGGAGGAAATCTGGGCTGATCTGTTCAGGCTGCTGTCCCCCGCCACCAGACCCCAGATAAGCGGAGGAGAATGGATGGTTGGCTGGTGCTTCTCATGCAGAATAATCAGTCAAATTCACTAAATAACTACCAGAAATCCTAAAGAGTATGAACCAGATGGAGCAGAGCCAGGCTGAAGCAAGCTGAGTAGCCGCTTCGGACCCCCGCACCACCAGGGGGCACCCAAGTGCACCGACATTGTCAAGATACAGTAATGGTGCTTAATCCAGAAATAGAATTAAGTATTATATAGAAAGATTATTATTATTATCAGTGTATAACTATTGCTATTGCTATTGTATTTGATTACTGTAGGCATAAATATTATATAACATAACTAGAAAAACACTCAGAGAGGTCACACCTCCACCAAGCATCTCATTTCCAGCAGATGTTCTGGTCCTACATTCATTTATACGGATCCACGATCAAATTCCTGATGCATTGAGAATGAATCCACAGTGTCTTGGCTATATTGTGGTGGTTGTTGCACGTTTTTTCTCGTGCAGAGATGAAAAGTTGTTCTTGTTCTGGATGGTAGTATCTAGAATGTTGTTCCTGTTCCAGATGGTAGTATCCAGAACATCATTCCAGTTTTGGATGGTAGGATCCAGAACTTTGTTCCTGTTCTGGATGGTAGTATCCAGAACGTTGTTCCTGTTCTGGATGGTAGTATCCAGAACGTTGTTCCTGTTCTGGATGGTAGTATCCAGAACGTTGTTCCTGTTCTGGATGGTAGTATCCAGAATGTTGTTCCTGTTCTGGATGGTAGTATCCAGAACGTCATTCCTGTTCTGGATGGTAGTATCCAGAACGTCGTTCCTGCTCTGGATGGTAGTATCCAGAACTTTGTTCCTGTTCTGGATGGTAGTATCCAGAACGTCGTTCCTGTTCTGGATGGTAGTATCCAGAACTTTGTTCCTGTTCTGGATGGTAGTATCCAGAACGTCGTTCCTGTTCTGGATGGTAGTATCCAGAACTTTGTTCCTGTTCTGGATGGTAGTATCCAGAACGTCGTTCCTGCTCTGGATGGTAGTATCCAGAACGTCGTTCCTGTTCTGGATGGTAGTATCCAGAACGTCGTTCCTGTTCTGGATGGTAGTATCCAGAACGTCGTTCCTGTTCTGGATGGTAGTATCCAGAACGTCGTTCCTGCTCTGGATGGTAGTATCCAGAACGTTGTTCCTGTTGAGAACTTCTCCTGCATTTTATCAGAATTTATTGTGGAGTTTTATGCAGATGTAAAGAAAAAAGTTCTATCTCACAATGAGGAAGAATCCTGAATCCAGATGCTGATCCGGATCAGAGTCTAAGTTTGAAGAAGTCCCATTCTCAGAAACACATTATGAAGATTCCTCCAGGAGGTTTGGAGTAAAATGAAAAACAAACAGATAAACTCGTCTCGATACCACCTTGTAAGAGGTAACGACGCTGAGATCAGAGTGTAAGATCATTAAATATAATGCTGTTTGCATGAAAACGCAGTGAAAATTTTGAATATTAGTCTTGTTCTTGGGTTATTATTGAGTTATTTCACTGGTCCTGCCCATGTAACGTGAAGATTAGCTGAATGTGGCTGCTGATCTAGATGAGTTTTGACTCCTCATAAGATGAAGAATGTGCTGCAAGTTAAGATCTTCATGTTAGAACTAGACATACAAAGGTTCTGTTTGCTTCTCTTGTAAACGATGAGTGGGTGTAATTATAAACCTTGTAGGCTGCAGATGGATATTCTTACTTTTCTCTTGGGAATAAGTGGGTTCTGGTACTAAAACAAAACAATGCTACACCCCTGCACGCTTTTTCTTGTTAACCCTGCCAGTATTTTGGATCCCAGTGCTTTGTTTGCCTGCCTATTTATAACTTTGAGCCTGCGTGTTGAAGCCCTTCTCATTTAGTGATACTGGAACAGCTAAAGATGTTTTTATTCCAAATACAGTCTGCGTTTACGGCGCCATCCTGCTGGTACCATGTGCAAGCTGGAACCTGACATCTGGCTGCTTGTGGCTGTTCAGGGCCACAACAGATGACTGCAGATGTGGAGGGTGAGCCTGATTAACGATGACCCACAGCTGTTTTAATCAGACCAACCTGGCACCCATCCCTGACACTTTGCCCCACCTCTCTGTCCTGCAGCTCAGCTAAAACCACATCCACACACAAGCATTCCCCTCATTTAGAAAACAGGAAAACTTCTTTAACCCTTAAAACTCAAAGCCTGAAATGCATTTAGAAACTGAATCCCTTCAATCCCAGTCAGCATGCAGGCATGATGTTTTCAGCCTCAACTGTCAGATGAAGAGACTAAAATAATGTAAAGTAAATGTACAAAGCAGAATAAAGACCAACTAATCCAATAAACATGTTGCATGGGCCCAGTATGTCATTTTCAGATTTTACTGCCAGTAGAATTACCGAACACAAACACTCTTCAATGCCCTGCAATTTACTTTAAATGAACTTGTTTTCTTCATCAGTAAACACGTTTGTACATGATATACTTGTACTTTTTAAAATATTTTGTATTTTCATGTGTGTTCAGTTTGAATATCATGTGTAAACTGTGTCTGCTCTTTAAGAACACCTTGCTGACGTGACGCAAAACACATTTCAGACACTATCTGGCAATAAAAGTGTATCATATAGTATCATATTGTATTGTGTTGCATAACATTGTATCATATTGCATCATGACATATTGCATTGTTGTATTGTATCGTATCATATTGTCTTGTATCACATCATATTCTGTTATTTTGCATTGCACTGTGTGATATCATATTGCATCATATTGTGTTGCATTGCACCATACTGCATTGCACTGCATTGTATTGTATTGCATCATATTGCATTTTGCATCATATATTGTATTAATTCGCATTGCACCAAATTGTATTATATCCTGCTGCATCATATCATATTGCACTGTATTATATATTGTATTGTATCATATACATGTAGTCTTGTATTGCATCATATCATTTTGCATAATATTGTATCATATCATAATCATACTACATTTACCATCACATCATACAGCAACGTATCGCATCACTTTGCATTGTATCGTACCGTATGTGTTGCATCATAGATAATTCTATAAATCACATCCCATTGCATCGTATCATATTATATTGTATCATAGATCATACTATAAATCACATTGTATCGTATGGCACTATATTGTATCGTGTCACATTGTATCATATATAATATTGTATCGTATCATAGATCATACTATTTAATCATATCGTATCGTACGGTGTCGTATTGATTTACAGATTTACATTGTATCATATAGTAATACAGTTGTGCTCATATGTATTCATCCCCTTTCATGAAAGAAAAGGCTGAAAGACTGGAGACTTTAAAAAGGAACAATAACTAAAAATTTGCAAAATATAATTTAGTAATACGAGACACTGTTTTTTCATTTAATTGAGCTGAAAAAAGAAAAAGAAAAACAAAAACAAATTGGTTTTGGACAAATTAGAGACATTTCTGTTGAACAGTGGGACAAAATACCTGTCAACAGGTGCAGAAGTCTGACTGAGAGGAACAGAAAACACCTGACTGGAGCGGAAACATTAAAGGATTGTTCAACTAAATATTAGTTGATGAGTGATGTAATATGTAATAAATTATCTTATTTGTTTGCTTTTTAAAAAAAAAAAAAAAATTTCTATTGAACCAGAATTAGAAAATAATGTCATCCCTGAGAGACCTGGAGTGAACCAGTGGATCAACCTGATGTCCAGTAACTTGGCTTTGGAAAAGCTGACATGTGTGGCCAAAAACAAACAGGAGGACTTCAACGACATTTGGCTTCTCTTTTTACGCCTTGTGAAAAACTTTGATCTGTAGAAACAAACTTTTTGCAAACTGAGTGAATGCGGAGTTTGGGGGTGGGAGGGTGGGTTTAATTTTATCTTTTGTTTTGTCTGTATTTTTGTTGTATTTTGATGTTTTTTTTCCCCACTCTAAATACAAAATTCAATAAACATATTTGTGAAAAAAAAATAATGTCATGATTTTCATAAAATTTTTATTTATTATTACTTTAGTCAATTTCAGCTTATTTGACAGGCAGCTGGTTTTTTCCTTCTTTAATGAAAGGGTATATAATCACATACTATATAATCATATATAATCATATACTATATAATCACATCATATAGTGCGGCGTCACATCGTATTGTATCCTATCCCATCGCATCGTAGTGTATTGCGTCACGTCATATTGTATTGTGTATGTAGATCATATTCATAAGAACCTTTGGCTGGGGAAGATTTTGCATGAACAAGTGTGTTTGGCTGAAGGCTTTCAAGGTTTATTTTCTGCGTTTATTTTGTTTGCAGCTTCAGACTGGTTTGTTTAAACATAAATGTCTCCAAGGTTAACTCCCCTCCTGTTTGAATCTCTTTCATCAATCATCTTTAGGCTTATTGAGCAGCATATCTCGGCTTTCATCGTGCAGCCACTGCTCTCCATTGATTCGATGTTTTTGCTGCTTATTTCCCCCCATATCTACAGCTGTCTGAAAGATTGCTCAGTGCTGCAGTTTGACCAGCTGCAGCAGTTTTAATGTGCTGTGGTGTTGGAGCTAAAGATTATTTTTGTTGGGACTGCTATTTGTTGAGGTTTTGTCTCTGCAGAGGCAGAAAGTGAGTACAGAAGGATAATATATCCACCTCGGAGTTGGAGCTGTCCGTCACTTTGCCTCTCTCCCGCTCTGCCGAGCAGCAGCCATCAGTCACGTCTGCTTCGGCTGTAAAGGCCGACTTTCTGCGTGCACCACAGGGAGACTGCAGATTTACAACTTTAGCCTTTCTGTCCAAACTTTCTCTCTTTATCACACACACAAATCAATGAAGTAAAGGAACAACATGCAATGGAAAAACTTTTTATAATCTCTATCGATGGTGCGTTGTGGAACCATCATAATCTTGCTGGGACAATGGATTAAAACCTCCCTGGCACCAGTTCTGTTGTGGATTATAGCTGCTTGGACTCCAGACAAACCAGCAGATCCAGATGGCTTGAAATGGTCAGAAACATTTATCTGATCAACACTGAGAAAAATAAAAATTAATGAGTCACAGGGGCAGTTTTAAGGCCATTTATTCTCCACGCAGTTGAACTGACTGTTTTGTTTGTGTCTTGCATCAGTTGTGCGTGTAATCTGGTTTGCTTTCAAAGAGCTCAGCTATCCGTCACTCGACAAGCGACTGCTACTTGGCTGCTACCTTCCAGACATCCACATGCAGTTTTCTGGAACTGGAGACAAACCTCGAGGAAAATGCCCTCCAGGATAAAGACTGTTGGGATAATCCAGCTGTACCGTTTATGTGGGCGGGATAACGGGCATTTTTGGCTTTCAGTGTCAGATTGTGCACCACCATCTGCGTGGCGTGTGTTACAAAACACACCATTAACTTCTGTTTGCTTGGAAACCGCAGATATTGCCAGTAACTTGCTGGTTTGTTGACAGTAGATTGAAATGAGATTATTTACCATGAATGTGATTTTTTTATTCATATCAGAAACATGCTCATTATATTTTTATCTCACATGTGGCACACATGGCTCCACATGTCTGAACTTTTCCACACTGTTAGTCCAGATTATGCTATTTTTTTTTCTTCTTGTTGATCCCTGACTTGTACTTTCATAAAACATGTACAGAATAAGGAAATGCAGTTTGGCTTCTAACCAGAAGCTGAATAAGTGGAGCAAATTTACAGGATGTACAAAGTAGTCATGAGAAAAAATATAGATTACTGTAGAACTGCATATATTTAAAGTTCACATTATTATTAAAATTATATTATACATATATATTATAAATACTTTACAAATTAAGCTCAGTAGACAAGTGCACATACATGATATATGGAAATGATACATAATGTAGAGATAATGTAGAGGTAAGGTAAGCTAAGCACGATACGATACGATAAGATAAGATGAGATATGACAAACTTTAGTTGTATAGTGCTTTTCATAGACACAATTTCACAAAGCTACACAACATAAAAAACTAAAAATGTGCAACGTTTGGAAAAAACACAACAGTATAAATACACAACAGTGTCACCAAGTCTTTTTGGAGCCAAAATGCTTGAACAAAAATGTTTTAAGAGGTTTTTAAAAGCATCTACTGAATCCAGAGAGTGTGGATCCGGGGGAAGCTCTTTCCAGAGAAGGGGAGCACCAGCTTTAAAAGAACAGTCTCCCCGGGTTTTAAAACGGATTTGTGGGACCAACAACAGGTGATTTCCGGTCGGTCTCAGACTTTGAGCCAGACTGTAGGGCGTGGCGGCTCTCTGCATACTGCAGCTCTTGTTAAATCACTATCACTGTCCTGGTCTACTATCACTGTCCTGGTCTACTTATCACTGTCCTGGTCTACTATCACTGTCCTGGTCTACTATCACTGTCCTGGTCTACTTATCACTGTCCTGGTCTACTGACACGGTCCTGGTCTACTTATCACTGTCCTGGTCTACTATCACTGTCCTGGTCTACTATCACTGTCCTGGTCTACTATCACTGTCCTGATCTACTATCACTGTCCTGGTCTACTTATCACTGTCCTGGTCTACTATCACTGTCCTGGTCTACTATCACTGTCCTGGTCTACTTATCACTGTCCTGGTCTACTGACACTGTCCTGGTCTACTTATCACTGTCCTGGTCTACTATCACTGTCCTGGTCTACTATCACTGTCCTGGTCTACTTATCACTGTCCTGGTCTACTGACACGGTCCTGGTCTACTTATCACTGTCCTAGTCTACTTATCACTGTCCTGGTCTACTATCACTGTCCTGGTCTACTATCACTGTCCTGATCTACTGACACTGTCCTGGTCTACTGACACTGTCCTGGTCTACTATCACTGTCCTGGTCTACTATCACTGTCCTGGTCTGCTTATCACTGTCCTGGTCTACTATCACTGTCCTGGTCTACTTATCACTGTCCTAGTCTACTTATCACTGTCCTGGTCTACTTATCACTGTCCTGGTCTACTATCACTGTCCTGGTCTACTTATCACTGTCCTGGTCTACTTATCACTGTCCTGGTCTACTATCACTGTCCTGGTCTACTATCACTGTCCTGGTCTACTTATCACTGTCCTGGTCTACTGACACGGTCCTGGTCTACTTATCACTGTCCTAGTCTACTTATCACTGTCCTGGTCTACTATCACTGTCCTGGTCTACTATCACTGTCCTGATCTACTGACACTGTCCTGGTCTACTGACACTGTCCTGGTCTACTATCACTGTCCTGGTCTACTATCACTGTCCTGGTCTGCTTATCACTGTCCTGGTCTACTATCACTGTCCTGGTCTACTTATCACTGTCCTAGTCTACTTATCACTGTCCTGGTCTACTATCACTGTCCTGGTCTACTATCACTGTCCTGGTCTACTGACACTGTCCTGGTCTACTATCACTGTCCTGGTCTACTTATCACTGTCCTAGTCTACTTATCACTGTCCTGGTCTACTATCACTGTCCTGGTCTACTATCACTGTCCTGGTCTACTGACACTGTCCTGGTCTGCTTATCACTGTCCTGGTCTACTATCACTGTCCTGGTCTACTATCACTGTCCTGGTCTACTTATCACTGTCCAGGACTACTGACACGGTCCTGGTCTACTTATCACTGTCCAGGACTACTGACACGGTCCTGGTCTACTGACACGGTCCTGGTCTACTTATCACTGTCCTGGTCTACTTATCACTGTCCTGGTCTACTATCACTGTCCTGGTCTACTTATCACTGTCCTGGTCTACTATCACTGTCCTGGTCTACCATCACTGTCCTGGTCTACTATCACTGTCCTGGTCTACTATCACTGTCCTGGTCTGCTTATCACTGTCCTGGTCTGCTTATCACTGTCCTGGTCTACTATCACTGTCCTGGTCTACTTATCACTGTCCTAGTCTACTTATCACTGTCCTGGTCTACTATCACTGTCCTGGTCTACTATCACTGTCCTGGTCTACTATCACTGTCCTGGTCTACTGACACGGTCCTGATCTACTGACACTGTCCTGGTCTACTGACACTGTCCTGGTCTACTATCACTGTCCTGGTCTACTGACACTGTCCTGGTCTACTATCACTGTCCTGGTCTACTTATCACTGTCCTGGTCTACTATCACTGTCCTGGTCTACTATCACTGTCCTGGTCTGCTTATCACTGTCCTGGTCTACTGACACTGTCCTGGTCTACTATCACTGTCCTGGTCTACTGACACTGTCCTGGTCTACTATCACTGTCCTGGTCTACTATCACTGTCCTGGTCTGCTTATCACTGTCCTGGTCTACTATCACTGTCCTGGTCTACTATCACTGTCCTGGTCTACTATCACTGTCCTGGTCTACTATCACTGTCCTGGTCTACTATCACTGTCCTGGTCTACTTATCACTGTCCTGGTCTACTATCACTGTCCTGGTCTACTATCACTGTCCTGGTCTACTATCACTGTCCTGGTCTACTATCACTGTCCTGGTCTGCTTATCACTGTCCTGGTCTACTATCACTGTCCTGGTCTACTATCACTGTCCTGGTCTACTTATCACGGTCCTGATCTACTATCACTGTCCTGGTCTACTATCACTGTCCTGGTCTACTATCACTGTCCTGGTCTACTATCACTGTCCTGGTCTACTATCACTGTCCTGGTCTGCTTATCACTGTCCTGGTCTACTATCACTGTCCTGGTCTACTATCACTGTCCTGGTCTACTTATCACGGTCCTGATCTACTATCACTGTCCTGGTCTACTATCACTGTCCTGGTCTACTATCACTGTCCTGGTCTACTATCACTGTCCTGGTCTACTTATCACTGTCCTGGTCTACTATCACTGTCCTGGTCTACTATCACTGTCCTGGTCTACTATCACTGTCCTGGTCTACTATCACTGTCCTGGTCTACTTATCACTGTCCTGGTCTACTATCACTGTCCTGGTCTACTATCACTGTCCTGGTCTACTATCACTGTCCTGGTCTACTATCACTGTCCTGGTCTGCTTATCACTGTCCTGGTCTACTATCACTGTCCTGGTCTACTATCACTGTCCTGGTCTACTTATCACGGTCCTGATCTACTGACACTGTCCTGGTCTACTATCACTGTCCTGGTCTACTATCACTGTCCTGGTCTACTATCACTGTCCTGGTCTACTATCACTGTCCTGGTCTACTATCACTGTCCTGGTCTGCTTATCACTGTCCTGGTCTACTATCACTGTCCTGGTCTACTATCACTGTCCTGGTCTACTAACACTGTCCTGGTCTACTTATCACTGTCCTGGTCTACTGACACGGTCCTGGTCTACCTATCACTGTCCTGGTCTACTGACACGGTCCTGGTCTACTATCACTGTCCTGGTCTACTATCACTGTCCTGGTCTACTATCACTGTCCTGGTCTACTGACACTGTCCTGGTCTACTATCACTGTCCTGGTCTACTTATCACTGTCCTGGTCTACTATCACTGTCCTGGTCTACTATCACTGTCCTGGTCTACTAACACTGTCCTGGTCTACTATCACTGTCCTGGTCTACTTATCACTGTCCTGGTCTACTATCACTGTCCTGGTCTACTATCACTGTCCTGGTCTACTATCACTGTCCTGGTCTACTGACACTGTCCTGGTCTACTGACACTGTCCTGGTCTACTATCACTGTCCTGGTCTACTAACACTGTCCTGGTCTACTATCACTGTCCTGGTCTACTGTCACTGTCCTGGTCTACTATCACTGTCCTGGTCTACTTATCACTGTCCTGGTCTACTATCACTGTCCTGGTCTACTATCACTGTCCTGGTCTACTGACACTGTCCTGGTCTACTATCACTGTCCTGGTCTACTATCACTGTCCTGGTCTACTAACACTGTCCTGGTCTACTATCACTGTCCTGGTCTACTATCACTGTCCTGGTCTACTAACACTGTCCTGGTCTACTAACACTGTCCTGGTCTACTATCACTGTCCTGGTCTACTATCACTGTCCTGGTCTACTGACACGGTCCTGGTCTACTATCACTGTCCTGGTCTACTTATCACTGTCCTGGTCTACTATCACTGTCCTGGTCTACTATCACTGTCCTGGTCTACTAACACTGTCCTGGTCTACTATCACTGTCCTGGTCTACTTATCACTGTCCTGGTCTACTATCACTGTCCTGGTCTACTATCACGGTCCTGGTCTACTATCACTGTCCTGGTCTACTGACACTGTCCTGGTCTACTTATCACGGTCCTGGTCTACTTATCACGGTCCTGGTCTACTATCACTGTCCTGGTCTACTATCACGGTCCTGGTCTACTATCACTGTCCTGGTCTACTGACACTGTCCTGGTCTACTATCACTGTCCTGGTCTACTATCACGGTCCTGGTCTACTATCACTGTCCAGGTCTACTAACACTGTCCTGGTCTACTATCACTGTCCTGGTCTACTATCACTGTCCTGGTCTACTATCACTGTCCTGGTCTACTAACACTGTCCTGGTCTACTATCACTGTCCTGGTCTACTATCACTGTCCTGGTCTACTATCACTGTCCTGGTCTACTAACACTGTCCTGGTCTACTAACACTGTCCTGGTCTACTAACACTGTCCTGGTCTACTATCACTGTCCTGGTCTACTATCACTGTCCTGGTCTACTTATCACTGTCCTGGTCTACTATCACGGTCCTGGTCTACTATCACTGTCCTGGTCTACCA